>NC_084749.1:45685743-45985743 GCF_033978785.1 Entelurus aequoreus | reverse complement strand
TTGACTAGTGACATTAAAACTTGATGTAAAACCAACACAGGATTACAAATCCATTCTCTTTTGCATCATTGCCTTTTTTATACGATGATCATTGTTTCTGTACTTCTGCTGTTTGATGTTGCAGTTTGACATTACTGTCTATCATTTTTCTCTATGAAAATGTTAATAATAAAGAGAATATGTTACGTTTAAAAGAAATGCCTTTTATTATTGTCAACTAGCATAAGAAATGAAAGATAGATATTTATTAAGATGACAAAGAAATAAAAGAAATGAAGATAAACATAATATAACGAGAGAAAAAAGAGAATATGAAAAAATAAATGAATATAAAAAATAAAAGAAATGCCTTTTATTATTGTCAACTAGTATAAGAAATGAAAGATACATATTTATTAAGATGACAAATAAATAAAAGAAATGAAGATATAAAACATAATATAACGGAAAAAAAAGAGAAATTGAAAAAATAAATGAATATAAAAAATAAAAGAAATGCCTTTTATTATTGTCAACTAGCATAAGAAATGAAAGATAGATAGTGGTTAGAGTGTCCGCCCTGAGATCGGTAGGTTGTGAGTTCAAACCCCGGCCGAGTCATACCAAAGACTATAAAAAATGGGACCCATTACCTCCCTGCTTGGCACTCAGCATCAAGGGTTGGAATTGGGGGTTAAATCACCAAAAATGATTCCCGGGCGCGGCACCGCTGCTGCCCACTGCTCCCCTCACCTCCCAGGGGGTGAACAAGGGGATGGGTCAAATGCAGAGGACAAATTTCACCACACCTAGTGTGTGTGTGACAATCATTGGTACTTTAACTTGAACTTAACTTTAATATTTATTAAGATGACAAAGAAATAAAAGAAATGAAGATATAAAACATAATATAACGGAAAAAAAAGAGAAATTGAAAAAATAAATGAATATAAAAAATGTGTGGAAAACAGTATACTGAGTTTTTCACATTGTTTTCTTATTTTTGTTGTAACAATGCACAACAGAGCTTGATAATCGTGTCAGAGCCTGATTTAAAGCGTCATGATCGCATCAAAGCATAATAAAGTTCAATAAAACGTATCAAAGCGTGATTTAAAGCGTATCAAAGCGGGATCAAATCGTGGAGGAACGGTAACAAAGCGGCAACTCATTCGTATCAGAGCGTATCAAAGCATAACATTACTTAGGAGATCGGGATATCCGTGGAAAAATTGACAAAAATGACGGCGCTTTGCTCGCCGCTTTAAAGCGTGGCAAGCGGCGTTGGTGTGAAGCAGGCTTTTAAATAACGATCAAACTAAATACTGTTAACACCAGTTTAATGATAGGTCCTGTAACACATGCAGTCGTGGTCAAAAGTTGACATACACTTGTAAAGAACATAATGTCAAGTTTCCAATCATTTCTACAACTCTTATTTTGTTGTGATGTAGTGATTGGAGCACATACTTGTTGCTCACAAAAAACATTCATGAAGTTTGCTTCTTTTATGAATTTATTATGAGTCTACTGAAAATGTGAGGGTCAAAAGTATACATACAGCAATGTTAATATTTGCTTACATGTCCCTTGGCAAGTTTACCTGCAATAAGGCGCTTTTGGTAGCCATTAGGGCTGCGAATCTTTGGGTGTCCCACGATTCGATTCAATATCGATTCTTGGGGTCACGATTCGATTCCAAACCGACTTTTTTCGATTCAACACGATTCTCAATTCAAAAACGATATTTTCCCGGTTCAAAAGGATTCTCTATTCATTCAATACATAGGATTTCAGCAGGGTCTACCCCAGTCTGCTGACCAGTGTTGGGACTAACACGTTACTGTAACACCGTTAGTTTCGGCGGTAACTAGTAATCTAACGCGTTATTTTTTATATTCAGTAACTCGGTTACCGTTACTACATGATGCGTTACTGCGTTATTTTACGTGACTTTTTATGTAGTATTGGCTAGAAACAGAAGATCTGAGTGTGTTTTGTGGCAGCGCTACGGTGTCGTCCTTCTGAATCTCTTGTGTCACACGGAGGAGGCGCGCTGTGTCTGAGGGAGGGGAGGGGAGGGAGGGGAGGGGTGTGTGCAGCAGCATTGGTGAGGGAGGGGCGGAGACAGAGAGAGCGAGAGAGTTGTTAACACGCATGCGTCGCCAGGCTCAGCTTTTTATCCATACATTTATCAGATTTAATTTGTTATTATCTATAGCAGGGGTGTCAAAAGTGTGCCCCGGAGGCCATTTGCGGCCCACAGCTAATGTTTTAAAGGCCCACGGCACATTCTGAAAATACTATTAAAATAAACAAAAACATAACAAAAGTGAAATAAAAAAGGTGAAATGTCATTTAGAAAAAGTTGCAATGTTGACTAATAAAACAAAGCTGTTTTTTTTCTCTTTCAAACTGTCATTGCTCAAAACATAATATTGAATCAAAATCAATGTTATTATGAATTATAGTACACACACTGTGTCAATTATTTTATATACTCTTTATTTCTAGACTTCTAGAGTGTTTGATTATCACATCACTCTAAATGTATAGACTATAAAGTTCACAAACATAAAGAGGGATGCTAGTGGGCCAGGCCAATATTTTCTAATCTCTAAACTAAAACTGGGGAAATGTTTAGAGTGTTCTGGGCTTCAGACATGATTTTATTTCACAATTCCTTGAGAGAAAAAACGCCTGGTTAGGCTTTGGTATGTAAAAATAAAGTTAAATTACGTGTTTGGTTTACAGCTATGTTGTTATTATGCTGTTTGTTACTTATGTATGTTATGTTGCAGCTATTTAAAATAGTTTTGTCAATTTGTTCTGGCCTGAAATAAGTTGTCCCTTTGAAACATATCTTTGTCTTTGTGTGTTGTATGTAGAGCACATTGCTTAGCAGAGTTCAGTCAACACATTGTATTATTCTCCAGTGCAATAACAGTACTGAAATGAAGGCTAAAAGGGCATTAATGGGAGCTTTAAAAAAAGAAGTAACTAAATAGTTACTTTTCACAGTAACTCATTACTTTTTGGTGTAAGTAACTGAGTTACTAACTGAGTTACTTTTGAAATATAGTAACTGTAACTAGTTACTGGTTTTCAGTAACTAACCCAACACTGCTGCTGACATGCAAGCAGAGTAGTAGATTTTTGTAAAAAGCTTTTATAATTGTAAAGGACAATGTTTTATCAACTGATTGCAATAATGTAAACACACAAATGTAAATCCAAGACAACAATATGTTGTTTGATTTATTCATGCTTGCACAAATTTTAACTAGAACAAAATGTTTTAACATCTGACTGAATTTGACACTCAGTTACTACTCACTCAGTTACCAGGGGCCGTACTTATCAAGCTTCTTAGAATTACTCCTAAGAAGTCTGCTAAGAGTTGACTTAAGAGTAAATAAATTCTTCGCTGAAAGCTGCACTTAAAAGTTAGTTATCAAGCGTCTTACTCACACTTTCAGCGAAGTGTAGGACTGAATCTTAAGTGTCACACTCAGAGCTGAATTACGACATTACTATGTGCCGTAAATGCAATTTTAGGTGACGTCATTTCTGTGTCCATAGAAATGACCAATCACGGAAGGGAATCCGTTGTCTAAGAATAAAGAAATATCTTGGAAATATTTAAGTGGACAATGGGAGTGTATATTTTGACAAACTACAAAATAATACAAAACAAACTAGTCCCCGCCGGCACTCACGCTACCGCTCCCTCTCTTCTCTCGCCCACACACTCACTGACGTCACTCACCTCACGGCCACACACATACGCTACTGTCATAACATTTTCTTTCCAATTCATTAATTAGGCAACTAATTTGAAACTGGTGTGGGTGGCTCTATATATACTAGCCCACTGCAGCCACATGCAGAAATCAACAAGGAATCGAAAAGTATTAAATCTGTGACAAAAATAATATCCGCTCTGTCTAAACGATACCGTTTGATCAGCTGCTCGTCATTAAAAAAACAACAACATTGTTCCGTTCCCTGAACGTTCGCACACGTCTCTCTCGCCTCAGTGCCATCCCCTGCTGGCAACTCCTAACCACTTAAGACACCTCTGAAGGTCTCTTAAATATCGTGGAGAGTAGGAGTGATTCTTAGACTTAAGAACGTTGATAAAAAGCTTTTATTCTTAAGTTTGAGAGTAGGACTAAATTTCGCAAATTCTCAGGACTTAAGTGTAAAATGGCACTCTAAGAAGCTTGATAAGTACGGCCCCAGAACAATAAAATACAGTAATACAACTCCTGTGACTGTAACATCAATAGAATACAATTGGTAGGCTTAGGCTAGCTGCCTTTTATATTTCTGAGAACTTCTGAGAACCAAAAATAAAATTAAACAAATACTGTTATTTCTGGAATTGGATTGCATTGTTATGGTATTGCTTTGTATTGTTTTTTTAAAATGAGAATCGATTCTGAATCGCACAACGCGAGAATCGCGATTCGAATTCGAATCGATTTTTTTCACACACCCCTAGTAGCCATCCACAAGCTTCTGCTTGAATTTTTGACCACTCCTCTTGACAAAATTGGTGCAGTTCAGCTAAATGAAGTTGGTTTTCTGACATGGACTTGTTTCTTCAGCATTGTCCACAAGTTTAAGTCGGGACTTCAGGAAAGCCATTCTAAAACCTTCATTCTCGGCTGATTTAGCCATTTCTTTACCACTTTTGACGTGTGTTTGGGGTCATTGTCCTGTTGGAACACCCAACTGTGCCCAAGACCCAACCTCCGGGCTGATGATTTTAGCTTGTCCTGAAGAATTTGGAGCTAATCCTCCTTTTTCTTTGTCCCATTTACTCTCTGTAAAGCACCAGTTCCATTGGCAGCAAAACAGGCCCAGAGCATAATACTACCACCACCATGCTTGACGGTAGGCATGGTGTTCCTGGGATTAAAGGCCTCACCTTTTCTCCTCCAAACATATTGTTGGGTATTGTGGCCAAACAGCTCCATTTTTGTTTCATCTGACATCACATGGACAAAGATAAGACCTTCTGTGGTCAGATGAAACAAAAATTGAGCTGTTTGGTCATATATATGCATACGTAAATTTGGGTGCACCCCGGCTACCGCCCGATTGCAGTCCCCGAAAGGGACAAGCGGTAGAAAATGGATGGATGGACTTTGACCTAATAACATGTTCAAAAGTTGACACAAACCGGTTTGAATGGCTAATCAATCCATCCTCACCTGTGACCTGTTTGTTGGGTAATTAGTGTGTATTAAAGGTCAGTGAGTTTCTGGGCCTCTAAGAGATCATTGCATCTTACATCCAGTGCTGCACACATGTTTCTGGATTCTGAGTCATGGGGAAAGCAAAATAATTGCCAAAGAATCTGCGAGAAAAGGTCATTGAACTGCTTAAGATACGAAAGCAGTATAAAAATGTATCGAAGGAGTTGAGGATGGCAATCAGCCGTGTTCAAATGTTGATTAGGAAGTGGAAAATGAGGGATTCTAATGAAACCAAACCACGGTCAGGTAGACCAGCAAATATTTCAGCAACAACTGCCAGGAAAATTGTTTGAAAATCCACAAATAACTTCAGCTGAAATACAGGACTGTCTGAAAAAATGTGGTGCACAAAAAGGAGGCACTTGAAGAAAAATGGACTGCATGGTCGTGTTGCCAGAAGAAAGCCATTTCTGCACAAATGTCACAAAGTATCACCAAACAGCACAGAGACAAGCCTCAAAACTTAAAAGGCCTACTGAAAGCCACTACTAGCGACCACGCAGTCTGATAGTTTATATATCAATGATGAAATCTTAACATTGCAACACATGCCAATATGGCCGGGTTAACTTATAAAGTGACATTTTAAATTTCCCGGGAAACTTCCGGTTGAAAAACTCCTTTGGATATGATTTATGCGCGTGACGTCACAAAAGCAACGGAAGTGGTTGGACCCCATCGGACCCGATAGAAAAGCCTCTTGTTTTCTTCGACAAAATTCCACAGTATTCTGGACATCTGTGTTGGTGAATCTTTTGCAATTTGTTTAATGAACAATGGAGACTGCAAAGAAGAACGTTGTAGGTGGGATCGATCGGTGTTTTAGCGGCTAAATACAATACTGTAATATCTGTGATATTTGCATTAGTGTACTGTGTCTTTAAGGGTTTGGGGAACACGCATGCGCGAGTGAGTTGGCGGAGAACTTGAGTGTGTGTGAGCGTGACTTTTGGCTAACAGCAGCTCGTGTATGTGTGTGCGTTACTTTTTGAACTACAACCAGTTACGGCTTGTTAATAAAGCGATTGAGCAATTTGTTTAATGGACGATGGAGACTGCAAATAAGGAAGTTGTAGGTGCGACCGGTGGAGCGGCGGACTACAGCAACACCAACACCAGGAGGTTGTGTTGTGTTTTGAGCAGGATAGCAGACGCACTACGGTGAGTACAGCTTTGGCTTCCAAACATTTGATCGCTTGCCCGTACGTGCGTGTCGATATGTGCATGTGACGTACGTAACTTTGGGGAAATATATGTTTCTTGCCGACTCTGATGGCGGCCGGGGTGTCGTCAAAAGCGTACAACGCCCGCCGCCGCATCTAAGTTAGCTACGCAGCTAGGTTAGCTTCTGTTTTTTTAGCTTCACCAAGCGGAATATTATTAATCGTGTATTTACATGTTCATGGTTTAATAGTATTATTGATCTTCTGTCTATCCATCCAGTCAGGGTTTTTTTAAATTTAGTTTCTATCTGCATTTGAGACTGATGCTATCACGTTGGCTACGTAGCTAGGTTAGCTTCTATTTTTTTAGCTTCGCAAAGCTGAATTATTAATCGTGTATTTACATGTTCAGTCACTGTGAATGTCCATTTCGCGTTCTCGACTCTCATTTTCAAGAGGATATAGTATCTGAGATGGTTTAAAATACAAATCTGTGATCTACAATAGAAAAAGGAGAGTGTGGAATCCAATGAGCCAGCTTGTACCTAAGTTACGGTCAGAGCGAAAAAAGATACGTCCATCACTGCCTCTCAAGTCCTTCACTGTAACGTTCCTCATCTACGAATCTTTCATCCTCGCTCAAATTAATGGGGTAATCATCACTTTCTTGGTCTGAATCTCTCTCGCTCCATTGTAAACAACGGGGAATTGTGAGGAATACTAGCTCCTGTGACGTCACGCTACTTCCGCTACAGGCAAGGCTTTTTTAATCAGCGAGCAAAAGTTGCAAACTTTATCGTCGATTTTCTCTACTAAATCCTTTCAGCAAAAATATGGCAATATCGCGAAATGATCAAGTATGACACATAGAATGGATCTGCTATTCCCGTTTAAAATTTTTTTTTAAATTTCAGTAGGCCTTTAAAGGCCTACTGAAATGATTCAGTGCCTTTTATCTCCACGACAATACATCGGTGAAATGCTTTAGCTACGAGCTAACGTGATAGCATCTTGCTTTAACTGCATATAGAAACAAAAGAAATAAACCCCTGACTGGAAGTATAGATAGAAAATCAACAATACTATTAAACCGTGGACATGTAAATACACGGTTAATGCTTTCCAGGCTGGCGAAGGTTAACAATGCTGTGCTAACGACGCCATTGAAGCTAACTTAGCAACCAGACTGCACAGAGCTATGCTAAAAACATTAGCTCTCCACCTACGCCAGCCAGCCCTCATTTGCTCATCAACACCCGTGCTCACCTGCGTTCCAGCGATCGGCAGAAGGACGAAGGACTTCACCCGATGCGTTTGGCGGCCCGGAGACGTAGGAAGTCAAGGTGAAGTCGGCGGCTAGCGCTCCAACAAAGTCCTCCTGGTTGTGTTGCTGTAGTCCGCTGCTAATACACTGATCCCACCTACAACTGTCTTCTTTGCAGCCTTCATTGTTCATTAAAAAAATTGCAAAAGATGTCCAGAATACTGTGGAATTATGAAATGAAAACAGAGCTTTTTGTATAGGATTCTACGGGGTGCCATAACTTCCGTTACTCGGACTTCGTCACGCGCATACGTCATCATACCGCGATGTTTCAGCCGGATATTTCCCGGGAATTTTAAAATGTCACTTTATAAGTTAACCTGGCCGTATTGGCATGTGTTGCAATGTTAAGATTTCATCATTGATATATAAACTATCAGACTGCGTGGTCGCTAGTAGTGGCTTTCAGTAGGCCTTTAAGTTATTTGGAGGGATGAGACCAAAATGTAACTTTTTGCCACAACCATAAACGCTACATTTGGAGAGAAGTGAACAAGGCCTATGATGAAAGGAACACTGTGAAACAAGGAGGTGGATCACTGATGCTATGGGGAGGTGTGAGCTACAAAGGCACAAGAAAGTTGGCCAAAATTGATGGCAAGACGAATGCAGCATGTTATCAGAAAATACTGAAGAAATATTTGTACTCATCAGCCCGGAAGCTCTTTCCATACTAAAAACTCACTCCCGTTCATTTCAGTCGTGTTGCTCAAATAGGTCATCACAGGCTTAGGAACCTTGCCAATACACATTTACAGTATGTCATTGTATGTTTGAGCAGATTTATAGTCGATGTAAAATGTCAGTTTATTTGAAGAAAATGACAGCAAACAATGTTTGAAGTCTGACCTGGTAGGAAGATGATGGCTACCAAGCGCGGTGCTTCCTCCAGGCCCCACAAACAGACGTAAACCTTCCTCTGAAAACACATCAAAGTGCGTAAAGAAACAGATGTAGAAAGTCACTCTGCAACATTTCCTGTAACCTTTGAGATGGTATTGCTTTACAACGACATAGTGCATAACCTTTCAACTACTGAGTGTAACTAAAGTCCAACAATGCAGTGTCAAAGTGCTAGTATTGTTTTACAACGACATAGTGCATAACACTTCATCTACTGAGTGTAACTAAATGCAGTGTCAAAGTGCTAGTTAGTGTGGGTTGTTACCCTCTGCACCGGAGTCCAGAAGGCTGGGCGTGAAATCTTGGCTTTGGAGGATTTTTTCCACAACGTCGTCAGCATCCACTCGAGTGTCGTCCATTCTCTTCAGCTGCGACTCGATGGAGTCCTGCTTCACCGGATGTCTGCGTGCAGAACGTGCAGAAGTCATTTTCTGTCTACTGCACAACACCACTGTTTCTTCAATGTGTTGGACTATTTCTCCACACGCTTCTCATAGAATTGGTCACTGCGTAATGAATGAATGAAATACTGCTGCTGAGAAACTGTCAATTGCTTGTGAGGTCAGCTATATACACTTTATTGCCAAAAGTATTTGGCCACCCATCCAAATGATGAGAATCAGGTGTCCTAATCACTTGGCCCGGTGTATCAAATCAAGCACTTAGTCATGGAGACTGTTTCTACAAACATTTGTGAAAGAATGGGCCGCTCTCAGTGATTTCCAGCGTGGAACTGTCATGGGATGCCACCTGTGCAACAAATCCAGTCGTGAAATTTCCTCGCTCCTAAATATTCCAAAGTCAACTTTATTATAAGAAAAGTGAAGAGTTTGGGAACAACAGCAAGTCAGCCAGCAAGTGGTAGGCCACGTAAACTGACAGAGAGGTCAGCATAGTGCAAAGACTTTCTGCACAGTCAGTTGCTACAGAGCTCCAAACTTTGTGACCTTCCAATTAGCCCACGTACAGTACGCAGAGAGCTTCATGGAATAGGTTTCCATGGCCGAGCGGCTGCATCTAAGCCATACGTCAATGCAAAGCGTGGGATGCAGTGGTGAAAGTACTTGTCTAAACAAAAGGGCAATGCAGCATCTGCAGTGATCAAACTTGTCCAAAAATGGCGCCATAGTTAGGGATGATGTTTGATAAGAAATTATCGAGTTCGAGCCTATTATCGAATCCTATTATCGAACCGATTCCTTATCGATTCTATTATCGAGTCCAGATAGGTTGTTGTATATGGAAAAAAACACACAATATTTGGTTTAACCAAAACTCACTTTTATTATATAAGAAAAAAATAAAATCTAATAAATTAATAAATACTGACTGTTGCTACCCAAAGTATATTAAGTGGGATTTTTCAGAAAAACAAATATATACAGTAACACAAAAACAACCTGTCTCTGTGATCACTTTAGGTCAGGGGTCGGCAACCCGTGGCTCCGGAGCCGCATGCGGCTCTTTGACCACTCTGATGCGGCTCAGCTACATACTTGCCGACCCCCCCGATTTTCCCAGGAGACTTATGGATCTCAGTGCCTCTCATAGATTACTCCCAGGGAAAATATAATCCTATTTTCACTCTAATTACTAAATAAAGGGAGTGCCCTAATTGCACTGCAGTAATTGTCCTCTATAGCGTTTACAAACAGCGTGCCGTCCTGGCCACATGTTGTATGTTTTGTTTTTTCTTGCACACATAGGAGACAGCAAAGCATACTTAGTCATCAGCCACACAGCTTACACTGACGGTAGCCGTATCAAACAACTTTAACATTGTTACGTTACAAATATGCGCCACACTGTGAACCCACACCAAAAAAGAATGACAAACACATTTCTGGAGAACATCCCACCGTAACACAACATAAACACAACACAACCAATACCCAGAATCCCATGCAGCCCTAACTCTTCCGGTCTACATTATACACCCCCGCTACCACCAAATCCCCCCACACATCAACCCCCCCACCCCTCTCCGTGCGTTGGTTGAGCGGAAGAGTTAGGGCTGCATGGGATTCTGGGTATTGGTACCGTCAGTGTAAGATGTGTGGCTGCTGAGGTAGTACGCCTTGCTGTCACTTACGTGATCAAGCTGAAACTGCATTCTGCATGTGGTCGAGCAGGTACACTGTTTGGGCAGGCTGTAGAGGGCGCCAAAAGCAGTGTCATCACGCCCTGATATTCGGGAGTCTCCCGGGAAAAATGAGAGGGTTGGCAAGTATGACGCTATCAAGCGCCATTTATTCACAACTCGCAGGCCGCACTAACATCAAATTTCCACATTAAAGTGTGTGCCGGTGCGTGTGTCGGAGACCCCTGGTTAACATAGCACAAAGCGTTTAAGCTTTGTATGCGGTGTTTTTCATTTTAATTTTTTTTGTGGCTCCCATTATTTTCTTTAATTTGTGAAACTTGCCAAAATGGCTCTTTGAGTGGTAAAGGTTGCCGACCCCTGCTTTAGGTGTATAAATAATAATATAGTGTTAAATAAAATCAGTCCCTTGGGCACAAAACTGAAAATAATACAGCTCTCCAAAAAGTGCACTTCTGCTGCTATTTGACATAACTGTTTGTTATGATGCTTTGACATTTTTGCACTTTATTTCTTTATTGAAAGAAAATTCTATGAAGAGAAAAGTTGTTTGCAAATGTGGTTACAATGCTAAAAAATGAAAAGTTAAAGCTAAAAAAAGAAATACACTTTATTGAGTTAACATTATTTCTTTATAGGGGGAAAGATGTTATGAGCTAGGGAATGTAACAACTACACTACCCAGCATGCAACGGGAGTGACGAGCATGCGCGGTAGCCCCGAAAAGTGTTGCATGTCGCCACCCGGCAGCTAAGAATGAGGTTATGAGCACGCTGTGAAAGTAAACGTCAAGAACTCAGCCAACACGCCTCGTCTGCATTATTTATAATTAGACAGACAACACATATACAGTGTGATTTTGTAACGTTTACAAGGAAAGAAAAACAAAAGTAAAAAAAGGGAGATGTCATATATGTATGTGCTGCGGTTTCTTTAAGAACGTTGTGACAGCTGCCGTAAAGGAGGTGCGTTGCTAGCCTGGTTGCTATGTTTCCGGTTGGTGGTAAAAGTGTTGGTCATGTGTTTGTACCCTGCTCAAATCTCTCAGTAAAGTTATTCATTGGATTATACCTTTTGTTTTGAACTTTATTACACCTTGGAGCGCTTTTTCCGGTCCCTGCTTTCGCTATCTGCGCCTAATGACTGAGCTACGTGACGTCATTTCTTGTGATTTCTCACGGGGTATTTCTGGTCAGGACGGGATTGGTCCCAGGGATTCGAATAAAGAAGCAACTCTTTTTCTTTACTATAGTAGTCTCCATAACGGGTACCGGTTCTCAAAAAGGAATACGAGTCCGAGGACTCGGTTCTTTTCTTATCGAACAACCGGGAAAACCGGTTTCGAGTATCATCCCTAGCCATAGCACAGACAATAACACATATTCAGTGTATTTGCTTGGTTTTTTTTTGTTTTTTGCATTATGGCTGTCAGCGAAGAAAAATCCATACAGTTGCCGCATCGTTTTATAAGATGCAGGGTTCAAAGCGAAGGAAAAAAGTGGCCAATTATAGTTTTATGGTACATCAGATCAACATTAATTTTGATTGCCCTAGTACTCAATCATATTTTTAATGATGCACAGCAAAGGATGCTAGCCGCCTGCGTATGTGCATTTCACTTAGTGGTGTACGTTTATTTATACGCGGACCCAGGGCCGGCCCGTGGCATAGGCCGTATAGGCAAATGCTAAGGGCGCCGTCCATCAGGGGGCGCCACGCCAGTGCCACAAATGTTGGAGAAAAAAAAAAGTTGGTACTATTATTTCTAAATACAAAAAAGAATCCCACGTTAATTAAAATGCAAAGTAAAGCCTATTTAATAGAAATATTATTTGTTACAACATTACGCCCACCCCCCCTCCCCCCGCACGGTGCGCCCCCTCCCTTCCCGTATCATGACTTTTTTTGGACGTCACCACATCAAAAAATCAACACAAGATGTCAAAACGGCCAAAACTGTCAGGTGCCCAGGGAAGAAAAAAGAGAAAAGAAGAGTGAAGTGAATTATATTTATATAGCGTTTTTCTCTAGTGACTCAAAGCGCTTTACATAGTGAAACTCAATATCTAAGTTACATTTAAACCAGTGTGGGCGGCACTGGGAGCAGAGGAGGAGAAACGAGAAAAAGACAGAGGTAGCAGGTAGGTAACGTTAGCCTACATGAAATTATTTGTCTGTTACAGAATGTGATAGTAACCTGGCTTTTTAGCATTAAGCTAATGTTACATGATTCTGCAATTGCTAATCAATAAATAGATAGTTCTGTTTTAATGTCGGGTTAATATTGTGGAGGGGGCTAAATTGTTATGGAAAATAATAATGTAACGTTAGGTAATTACAGTACTCCCATCTTATATTCCTCAGGGACATTTGTATTAGATCTTTAAAGCAGGTGTTTTTTGTTGACATTGTTATTGCCTTCTGGTTAGCTAATGTTTGCCCTGCAGGTAATAGTCACTTTTCCACCCCTTTATATATTAGGTATAGTTGTAAGCCTAGTTGTTAAAGTGCACATCATTAATGTTAATTAAGCAATATCACATGAGAGGGAATGCTGTTTTTTAATTTGAGCACTGCTGTGATTCGGTTAAAGATAATCATAACATAACATTCTCATATAATATGTTAATTTGCTTTCTTTAAGTAAAAAAAAGGTCAAAGACAAAGCTATTCGGTTTCTTGTGAGTATATACACGTCACTGCCGATGTGGGGGGGCGCCACCTAAAATCTTGCCTAGGGCGCCAGATTGGTTAGGGCCAGGCCTGCGCGGACCAACTTATGCCTGCCTTTTGACAACATTTCATTTTTATTCCTCACACACAAACTTGGGCTCTTTTTCTGCCACATTGTTTTTCTGAGCAATAAATGACAGCACTGCCACCTAAGGATGGGCACCCAAACACGGTTTTATAATAGAACCTGGTGCTAAATTAAACAGTAGTAACCACACCGGTAAAAAAGTAGGTAAACTTTATTGCTTAACCAAATATGCCAAAACAACATCCTCATAACACCGAGAGTTAGCAAGCAGCCACAACAACGGCACTTCCTTATTATGCACCAATGACAGTTACGGCGAGTGGAATTCAACCACAGGAATTATGAGTTTTGGCAATCAAGTTGTTTTCCGCATGTTCTCCATGTTCTGTATTACTGCAATATTTATGAATTTGTTGTGAATTTTTAAATGTTTTGTTTCGAATTTTTTCCCTAGTTGATTAATTTATATAAATGAAGTGGGGCGGTATAGCTCGGTTGGTAGAGTGGCCGTGCCAGCAACTTGAGGGTTGCAGGTTCGATCCCCGCTTCCGCCATCCAGAGGTGGGTAGAGTAGCCAGAAATTGTACTCAAGTAAGAGTACTGTTACTTTAGAGATTTATTACTCAAGTAAAAGTAAGGAGTAGTCACCCAAATATTTACTTAAGTAAAAAGTATATTGTGAAAAAACTACTTAAGTACTGAGTAACTTGATGAGTAACCTGTTCGTTTAATGATGACGGCAACAAATAATGCACAAAAACATAAAAATAGCAATGAGCAAATTCAGAGCCAGGAATATCTCTAAAGCCACTAAAACAATAGTATATATTAAATAATAATACATTAACATAAAAAAAATTGAGCCACAATAACTTAACAGCACCATAGGCTCAGTAGGCAGAGATTACAAAGGAAAATAACAAGTTAGCCTTTACGCAAACCATAAACTGATAGGTGTGGGCTGCACCTGGGAACACACTGTGCACTTCTGATTGGTGTTTCTATGCATGCGCGCGTGTGTGTGTGTGTGTGTGTGTGTGTGTGTGTGTGTGTGTGTGTGTGTGTGTGTGTGTGTGTGTGTGTGTGTGTGTGTGTGTGTGTGTGTGTGTGTGTGTGTGTGTGTGTGTGTGTGTGTGTGTGTGTGTGTGAGGCTGCAGTGCGTTAATAAATGTCCCCACAGTGATTCATAGCAGGGAAGCTAACATCAGCCTACGGTGACAGCCAAAATATCTACTAATGTTACTTACTGCTGATTCTTCAAATTTGACGTTGAGTTCATGCAAGCTTAAGCTTGTTGTTTGCCGCTGAAACTTTATGTGCAGTTAATCATGTGACCACCTGGCTCTGTTTGATTGGTGAAACGGAGTCAAACGTCACCAGTGACTGCATTTGATTGGTGAAACGCAGGCATGCGATAGATCCTACTTTGAAGGTCTGTCTGACAAACCAAAACAAACAAAGCGTGCATTAACAGATCGATAAAAATCAGTAGCGAGTTGAATGTAGATAAATGGAGCGGAGTAAAAGTAGCGTTTCTTCTCTATAAATATACTCAAGTTAAAGGCCTACTGAAAGCTACTACTACCGACCACGCAGTCTGATAGTTTATATATCAATGATGAAATCTTAACATTGCAACACATGCCAATACGGCCGGGTTAACTTATAAAGTGACATTTAACATTTCCCGGGAAATATCCGGCTGAAACGTCGCGGTATGAGCGTGACGTAGTCAGTTTAACGGAAGTTATGGTACCCCGTAGAATCCTATACAAAAAGCTCTGTTTTCATTTCATAATTCCACAGTATTCTGGACATCTTTTGCAATTTGTTTAATGAACAATGAAGGCTGCAAAGAAGACAGTTGTAGGTGGGATCAGTGTATTAGCAGCGGACTACAGCAACACAACCAGGAGGACTTTGTTGGAGAGCAGACGCGCTAGCCGGCGACCTCACCTTGACTTCCTACGTCTCCGGGCCGCCAAACGCATCGGGTGAAGTCCTTCGTCCTTCCGCCGATCGCTGGAACGCAGGTGAGCACGGGTGTTGATGAGCAGATGAGGGCTGGCTGGCGTAGGTGGAGAGCTAATGTTTTTAGCATAGCTCTGTGCGGTCCGGTTGCTAAGTAGGCTTCAATGGCGTCGTTAGCACAGCATTGTTAACCTTCGCCAGGCTGGAAAGCATTAACCGTGTTTTTACATGTCCACGGTTTAATAGTATTGTTGATTTTCTATCTATCCTTCCAGTCAGGGGTTTATTTTTTTTGTTTTTATATGCAGTTAAAGCAAGATGCTATCACGTTAGCTTGTAGCTAAAGCGTTTCGCCGATGTATTGTCATGGAGATAAAAGGCACTAAATGTCCATTTCGCGTTCTCGACTCTCATTTTCAAGAGGAAGGATATAGTATCCCAGGTGGTTTAAAATACAAATCTGTGATCTACAATAGAAAAAGGAGAGAGTACATAGTTCTGTGAGGTCCGGTTGCTAAGTTGCTAAATTAGCCTTAGCGTCGTTAGCAACAGCATAGTTAAGCCTTGCCAGGCTGAGAATTTTTAACCGTGTAGTTACATGTACATGGTTTAATATTATTGTTGGTCTTCGTCTATCCTTCCAGTCAGGGGTTTATTTATTTTGTTTCTATCTTCATTTGAGAACGATGCTAACACGTTAGCTCAGTAGCGAAGTGTGTCACCGATGTATTGTCTTGGAGATAAAAGTCACTTTAAATGTCCATTTCGCGTTCTCGACTCTCATTTTCAAGAGGATATAGTATCCCAGGTGGTTTAAAATACAAATCCGTGATCCACAATAAAAAAAGGAGAGTGTGGAATCCAATGAGCCAGCTTGTACCTAAGTTACGGTCAGAGCGAAAATAGATACGTCCATCGCTGCCTCTCAAGTCATTCACTGTAACGTTCCTCATCTACGAATCTTTCATCCTCGCTGAAATTAATGGGGTAATCGTCACTTTCTCGGTCCGAATCTCTCTCGCTCCATTGTAAACAACGGGGAATTGTGAGGAATACTAGCTCCTGTGACGTCACGCTACTTCCGCTACAGGCAAGGCTTTTTTTTATTAGCGAGCAAAAGTTGCGAACTTTATCGTCGATTTTCTCTACTAAATCCTTCCAGCAAAAATATGGCAATATCGCGAAATGATCAAGTATGACACATAGAATGGATCTGCTATTCCCGTTTAAATAAAAAATAATAAAATAATTTCAGTAGGCCTTTAAAGTAAAAGTATGTTGCACTAAAACTACTCTTAGAAGTACAATTTATCCCAAAAGTTACTCAAGTAGATGTAACGGAGTAAATGTAGCGCGTTACTACCCACCTCTGCCGCCATCCTAGTCACTGCCGTTGTGTCCTTGGGCAAGACACTTTACCCATCTGCTCCCAGTGCCACCCACACTGGTTTGAATGTAACTTAGATATTGTGTTTCACTATGTAAAAGCGCTTTGAGTCACTAGAGAAAAGCCCTATATAAATATAATTCACTTCACTTCATGGAATGGGTTTCCATGGCTGGGCAGCTGCATCTAAGCCATACATCACCAAGTCCAATGCAAAGCGTGGGATGCAGTGGTGTAAAGCACGTCGCCACTGGACTCTAGAGCAGTGGAGACGCCTTCTCTGGACTGATGAATCACGCTTTTCCATCTGGCAATCTGATGGAGCAGTCTGGGTTTGGAGGTTGCCAGGAGAACGCTACATTTCGGAGTGTGAAATTTGGTGGAGGAGGAATTATGGTGTGGGGTTGGTTTTTCAGGATTTGGGCTTGGCCCCTTAGTTCCAGTGAAAGGAACTTTGAATGCTCCAGGATACCAAAACATTTTGGACAATTCCATGGGATGGCACTTGTAGTTCATGTGTGAGTAAAGGCAGGTGGCCAAATACTTTTGACAATATAGTGTATAAGATTATTGTCCTCCAAAAAGGTGACTGGTTACAGTACATCGCACTTTATGATGTACTCTTGTGGGATTTCTAATTTTAACATTTGCTCTCTCACACCATAGCGGGGTCACGTCTGCAAACATTTATTCTGCCTGCAGTGCTTTTTTTCAACTCATTGCTGCGTACACTTCATATTTCTCTATTCTTTCAAACGGTGCATGGCAGGATAAAGAAAGTGAATTCTATATTTGTAACTCTTCAAATCCTTTTGGTCCCGTTTGTCTTGAGTTTGGAAAGCTAGTTCACATAGATAGCAGTCTCTGAGTGAACCACAAACACTTTCTAAAAATAGCTTGGCAATCAGGGCACATCTGTCCCTGGTTGCCAATCACGATGCTTCTTAACCCAGCATGTTGGATCCTTGCTGGACTTTTTTATTTTTTATTTTTGCATCATGACTTTGCTTTATTATGTAACTAAGACGTGCTTTCACTATGCGTCATGTGCACTTCCCTGCTGCACTTTTTATTTACATTTGTACTTTCACTACGCCGGATGTCTCTGCATCTCGGGGTCCAGACAAACACTGACCTTAACAACTTAGTATCAAAATGTCAGCATTTTGTCTTTTCGTTATGAGCCATTTTCTATAATTTTACTCATTTACATGTCAAATGTTCATTAATACAGTAGGAAGGGGATTCAAATGGCCCCATGCGTTGTGGTTTACCTGACCCGTGAAACGTGACAAATGGGGGGCGCTATCTTCTTTAGCCGCCAGATGGCAGTAGAGTGTTGGAACATCGGTTTTTGTGGCAATCCCAACCAGTGTTGGGACTAACGCGATACAAAGTTAGTTTTGTCGGTAACTAGTAGTCTAACGCGTTATTTTTTATATTCAGTAAGTCAGTTACCGTTACTACATGATGCGTTACTGCGTTATTTTAAGTTATTTTTTATGTAGTATCGGCTAGAAACAGAAGATCTGAGTGTGTTTTATTGGAGCGCTGCGGTGTCGTCCTTCTGATTCTCTTGTGTCACAAGGAAGAGGCGCGCTGTGTGCAGTCGAGTTTCTTAACATGAAGATATTCTCACTACTTTTCTTTTGTCGAGCACAAAGAAAATAACATTTTAGTTGAATGTAAGTTGTCTTGGATCAAAGATCCCATCTACTGCCCAAAACAGCAATTCGAATCTGCTGAAACAGCTACAAAAGCAACATGCTAGTAAAGAGAGACACTACACCTAAGGATTTTAACGGAGGGACTGCTAGCCAGGACAACATTGATAGAGCCGTTGCAGCGTATGTGCTAGAAGACATGCAGGCTATTTCTACAGTGGAGTCACCCGCTTTCAGGCAGCTAATTAGCATGATACCGGCGTCAAACAGCAAATGGCACAAAAACATTTTCCAAGTTCCTGGACACAGTGGACAGTGAGTACATAAACATGGAAAGCAAGCTAAAGAAAACACTCCAAACTCTGCCTCTGCTCATCATTTAGCACTGAAGGTACACACTCTGTCAATTCCCATATATACTCTTTCATTCTAGACTTCTAGAGTGTTTGATGATCACATCACTCTAAATGTATAGACTATAAAGTTCACAAACATAAAGAGGGATGCTAGTGGGCCAGGCCAATCTTTCCTTTTCTCTAAACTAAAACTGGGGAAATGTGTAGAGTGTTCTGGGCTTCAGACGTGATTTTATTTCACAATTCCTTGAGAGAAAAAAATGCCTGGTTAGGCTTTGTGTATGTAGTGTGTGCCTTCCTTGCTTCACAGCTATGTTGTTATTATGCTGTTTGTTACTTATGTATGTTATGTTGCAGCTATTTAAAATAGTTTTGTCAATTTGTTCTGGCCTGAAACAAATTGGCCCTATGAAACATATCTTTGTGTTTGTGTGTTGTATGTAGCTTCACTACACACCGTAGCTCACCGGTGTCAAAATGTAAACAAACACCATTGGTGGATCTACACCTGACATCCACTGTAATGATACCAACCAAGTACAGGCATGTATCTAGTCGATACTACTATGATTACATCTCATTTTTGTCATCACAACATCTTTTGTTTTTTTTAAAATTTATATTATGTTTATAAACTCAGGAAATATGTCCCTGGACACATGAGGACTTTGAATATGACCAATGTATGATCCTGTAACTACTCGGTATCGGATCGATGCCTAAATGTGTGGTATCATCCAAAACTAATGTAAAGTATCAAACAAGAGAAGAATAAGTGATTATTACATTTTAACAGATGTGTAGATAGAACATGTTAAAAGAGAAAGTAAGCAGATATTAACAGTAAATGAACAAGTAGATTAATAATTCATTTTCTACCACTTGTCCTTAAGAATGTTGACAAAATAATAGGTGTATAAATGACACAATATGTTACTGCATATGTCAGCAGACTAATTAGGAGTCTTTGTTTGTTTACTTACTACTAAAAGACAAGTTGTCTAGTATGTTCACTATTTTATTTAAAGGCCGACTGAAAGCCACTACTAGCGACCACGCAGTCTGATAGTTTATATATCAATGATGAAATCTTAACATTGCAACACATGCCAATACGGCCGGGTTAACTTATAAAGTGCAATTTTAAATTTCTCGCTAAACTTCCGGTTGAAAACGTCTATGTATGATGACGTATGCGCGTGACGTCAATGGTTGAAACGGAAGTATTCGGACACCATTGAATCCAATACAAACAGCTCTGTTTTCATCACAAAATTCCACAGTATTCTGGACATCTGTGTTGGTGAATCTTTTGCAATTTGTTTAATGAACAATGAAGACTGCAAAGAAGAAAGCTGTAGGTGGGATCGGTGTATTAGCGGCTGGCTGCAGCAACACAACCAGGAGGACTTTGACTTGGCTAGCAGACGCGCTATCCGACGCTAGCTGCCGACCGCACGGATGATCGGGTGAAGTCCTTCGTCGATCGCTGGAACGCAGGTGAGCACGGGTGTTGATGAGCAGATGAGGGCTGGCTGGCGTAGGTGGATAGCTAATGTTTTTAGCATAGCTCTGTGAGGTCCCGTTGCTAAGTTAGCTTCAATGGCGTCGTTAGCAACAGCATTGTTAAGCTTCGCCAGGCTGGAAAGCATTAACCGTGTATTTACATGTCCATGGTTTAATAGTATTGTTGATTTTCTGTCTATCCTTCCAGTCAGGGGTTTATTTATTTTGTTTCCATCTGCAGTTAAGCACGATGCTATCACGTTAGCTCCGTAGCTAAAGTGCTTTGCCGATGTATTGTCGTGGAGATAAAAGTCACTGTGAATGTCCATTTCGCGTTCTCCACTCTCATTTTCAAGAGGATATAGTATCCCAGGTGGTTTAAAATACAAATCCGTGATCCACAATAGAAAAAGGAGAGAGTGTGGAATCCAATGAACCAGCTTGTACCTAAGTTACGGTCAGAGCGAAAAAAGATGCGTCCTGCACTGCACTCTAGTCCTTCACTCTCACGTTCCTCATCCACGAATCTTTCATCCTGGCTCAAATTAACGGGTTAATCGTCGCTTCCTCGGTCCGAATCGCTCTCGCTGCTGGTGTAAACAATGGGGAAATGTGAGGAGCCTTTCAACCTGTGATGTCACGCTACTTCCGGTACAGGCAAGGCTTTTTTTTTATCAGCGACCAAAAGTTGCGAACTTTATCATCGATGTTCTCTACTAAATCCTTTCAGCAAAAGTATGGCAATATCGCGAAATGATCAAGTATGACACATAGAATGGATCTGCTATCCCCGTTTAAATAAATAAAAATTCATTTCAGTAGGCCTTTAAGGACTAAATTGCAATAATAAACATATGTTTCATGTACCCTAAGATTTGTTGTTAAAATAAAGCCAAAAAAGCAATTTTTTTGTGGTCCCCTTTATTTAGAAAAGTATTGAAATAATTTTGGTATCAGGACAAAACTACTATGTACAGTAGAGTGGCGCTTTCCATCATTTTTAGCAGATTGCATTTCAAAGTCATTAACCCAGCCCCTTCCTCTCACGCGAGATCCACTTAGCAATTGTATGTATTGTGCCTTTTTAAACAAACTAAGTGTCTCTGAAATGTTGATTTGAAATCAGAGGAGAGGCTTTGGAGGTGAAAAGGTGGTTACACACAGGAAATGTTGAAAAAAAGGGCCAACTAATCCGAGACTTTATTGTCCGAATTGCTGCAGTGTGAGGTTGGATTAGTATAAAGTTACACTAGAGTTAGGAGGGAACGTAATTTATGTTTCAGAGAGTAAACTCAACACGTCCTGAAATGCAATAAAGTCTGTAAATAAATAAACTGACTCTCACCTGTTGAGTCGCTCACTGGACGACTCGCTCCGGACCGGAGAACCCACAGAGTTGCTGGAGTTGGCGGCAGAAAGTGGATGTTCAGGGAGGGCAGGACAAGGTCTGGATTCTTTGTCCTCGTTTGGTTCTGGGATGCTGCCGATGCCCGTGGAGGCGCTGCCTACTGAATGGTTCCTACGATGGCTGAAGTCTGACATGCTGGAGGAGCGAGAGTGGCCTGTACTGTAGCCTGAAATGGAGACGGATCAAAATAACAATTCATGTTGTTTGTGAATATTCTCAGCGCGTTGACTTGATCACAACTGGACTGTTTGGGTTGTTTAAGAAGATAAATATCTGCTTTTACAAAGATAATGAGTAGATTTAATGTATTCCTTTACCAACTGCTTTTTTAATGTTTTTAATCGAATTTAAATGTAATGTACTCATCTGTCAGTTGGTTGGCAACACAAGTCAGGAAGTGTTGATGAAACTCTCAGGAAATGTCAAATAATATAAGGTACAACTAATTGACTTTGTGCATGCTCCCACCTCCACTCACAGAGACAATCGCTACGTTTCCATGCACTAAATTAGTCTGATTTCTCAAATAGTTATTTTTTTTTGTATTTTCACCCCTACATGTGAAGTCCCAGTGTCCATGCACACTCACTAATGCCATTATTGGTCATACGTGGTGTATGATGTCAGCTGTAATATCGGCACAAATTACAAATATTATGTCGCTAATGGATATGCTAATGTTAAATAACCTACTCGGTGGCCCAGTGGTTAGAGATGGGTCGGTTGTGAGTTCAAACCCCGGCCGAGTCATACCAAAGACTATAAAAAATGGGACCCGTTACCTCCCCGCTTGGCACTCAGCATCAAGGGTTGGAATTGGGGGTTAAATCACCAAAAATTATTCCCGGGCGCGGCCACCGCTGCTGCTCACTGCTCCCCTCACCTCCCAAGGGGGGTGATCAAGGGTTATGGGTCAAATGCAGAGAATAATTTCGCCACACCTAGTGTGTGTGTGTGACAATCATTGGTACTTTAACTTTATATTTATGTGATATTTTTGTGTTGTTTATGTGATGTTTACATACTCTTATGTTTGTGTACTTAACCATCTCTGAGTGTATTCTGCAGAAGTGCAGTTTTGGAGCACAAGAGGGCGCCCTTGCAACTGTGACTTCATTTCACAGTTCAAATTCTATCAAATGTGATTTTGATCATCACAATATGATTCGTCTATTTCAGGAGTCGGCAACCCGCGGCTCTAGAGCCGCATGCGGCTCTTTAGCGCCGCCCTAGTGGCTCTCAGGAGCTTTTTTAAAAATGTATGAAAAATGGAAAAAGATGAGGAAAAAAAAAAGTTTTTGTTTTAATATGGTTTCCGTAGGAGGACAAACATGACGCAAACCTCCCTAATTGTTATAAAGCACACTGTTTATATTAAACATGCTTCACTGATTCGAGTATTTGGCGAGCGCCGTTTTGTCCTACTAATTTTGGCGGTCCTTGAACTCACCGTAGTTTTTTTACAAGTATAACTTTCTCCGACTTTCTAGGACGTGTTTTATGCCACTTCTTTTTCTGTCTCATTCTGTCCACCAAACTTTTAACGTTGTGCGTGAAGGCACAAAGGTGAGTTTTGTTGATGTTATTGACTTGTGTGGAGTGCTAGTCAGACATATTTGGTCAGTGCATGACTGCAAGCTAATCGATGCTAACATGTAAGGCTGCAGCTAACGATTATTTTTCTATCGATTAATCTATAGATTATTTTTTCGATTAATCGGTTAATCTATAGATTATTTTTTCGATTAATCTATAGATTATTTTTTCCTTTTGCCGATTATTTTTTTATTCAAAATGAAGATGAAAAAATAAATGTAGGCCCGTTTTTTCAAAAGGCATGGCTTTTATTTACAAAAAAAAAGAAGTATGGCCACTCAGTCAACATTGACAACAACATGACTAAATATTCTGTAACAATGTAAACATTTAAAACTTTTAACATTTAACAAAATTAAAAGTAGCTTATTTGCTTTTTAATGTGCAAATATAAAAGTCAACATCCAGTGCAAATCTTAATATTCTGCAATAGTATAAGCATTTCAAAAGTAAAAGTATTGCTTTTTTTGCTTTAAAATGTACAAAAATAAAGATAAACATCCAATACAAAAAAGTGCAAAACGAAATATTCTGTAACAACAGTGTAAACATTTCAACAAAAGTGAAAGTATTGCTTATTTGCTAAAATGTGCAAAAATAAAGATAAACATCCAATACAAAAAAGTGCCAATCTAAATATTCTGGAGCACTGTAAACATTAAGTATTGCTTTTAAAATGTGCAAAATAAACATCCAGTCCAACACAGTACACAATAACCAATTCTACTCATTCCAGTGAGTGACTAACAGTTGTAATGAAGAAAGGTTAGCATGTCTACATGCTTTGGTTTATTTCTTGTTTACAATATTCCCAGCAGCTGAAAATAGGCGCTCAGAAGGGGTCGATGTGGCTGGAACTGAGAGCTAATTAGCCTTCACCTCAAGCCAGGATTGCGAGCGAGCTGAGCTGCAGTTTAAGTTTCTAGAAGGTCAACGGGCTCATAGTGATGTTACTAGTAGTTGACTGGGAGGTGTTTATTATCATTTGGGGAGAGTCTGCTGCCTGATGCTCACCTGCTAAACACCTATCTGCTCCACGCTGAAGCGATGACTACATGCGCTCTGAATACGCACTGCTGATTGGCTGATAATGCTGCGTGTGTACCAATCAGATGGTTGTGTGGGTGGGACAATGCTGCGTGTGTACCAATCAGATGGTTGTGTGGGTGGGACAATGCTGCGTGTGTACCAATCAGATGGTTGTGTGGGTGGGACAATGCTGCGTGTGTACCAATCAGATGGTTGTGTGGGTGGGACAATGCTGCGTGTGTACCAATCAGATGGTTGTGTGGGTGGGACAATGCTGCGTGCTGAGACAGAGGCAGACGGAGCAAAGCAGCTTGTTAAGACTTTAGCTTAGAAACTCGTTCGGTACACCCCCGTACCGAACCGAAAGCCCCGTACCGAAACGGTTCAGTACAAAACACGCACCGTTACACCCCTAGCAGATACAAATGACACATTCATGTTTTTGTGTAATGATGACAACGTATGCTCGCGCGGACGATTGACTAGTTGATGGTTTTCTTTTCAAATGTTCGTTTATAGCCGTTGTGCTGCTATGATAGGCCATTTCCGCTCGACACAGTGTGCATACAACAACATTATTAGGCCGTTTATTGAAATACTCCCACACTATTGGCATGCTTTCCCCCCCTCGCTCGCACCGCTCGCATCGTCTTCTTTGATCGTCTGCTTTGCGCTTCGCCATGACGGTAGTGTGACGTCATTATGCGACGCGTCGACGCACAAAAACGGCGTCGACGTATTTACGTAACCGATGACGTCGACTACGTCGACGCGTCGTTTCAGCCTTACTAACATGCTATTTAGGCTAGCTATATGTACATATTGCAGCATTATGCCTCATTTGTAGGTATATTTGAGGTCATTTAGTTTCCTTTAAGTCATCTTAATTCAATTTATATCTCATGACACACTATCTGTATGTAATATGGCTTTTAATTTTTTGCGGCTCCAGACATATTTGTTTTTGTATTTTTGGTCCAATATGGCTCTTTCAACATTTTGGGTTGCCGACCCCTGGTCTATTTGAATGTATATTATTATTATTTAAACATGTGTTGAATCAATGTTGTTTTTGACAACCATCTTACATTTAGTCTTAGTCTTAGTCTTTTGGACTAAAATGCTTATTAGTTTTAGTCACTTTTATATGTGATAGTTTTAGTCCAGTTTTAGTCGACGAAAACTCAAAAGGGTTTTAGTCTAGTTTTAGTCCAAAAAAAAAGAATAAAAAGTATTATATAAGTATAGTCTTTTAACAAATTAATTTAGGTCAATAAGTATTGGAGATTGCTGTTGGGCAGTGTCACACATAAGTTGTGAAAATAGCAGCAGATCTATAAGTTCAACCCATTGTAAGCTTGCAGATCTGCTATTTTCACAAATAACAATAAAGGAATGGTTTTAGACATATAAGGTTTACCACCCAACAGCAAATTTCTGATCCAAGGATGGTGTATTACACACAGATCAAGTGGTAACAGTGGAATCAAAGTTCATTACTCCAAAAAACAAAAACATCCTACTCCAGCAATTGTGGCTTTATTTCTCAGAATTTGTTAAAGTACAATGAACATAAACATGCCCAAAATATGAGTGATGGATGAGGAACGCATATGCTCAACTTGGCCCTGTCTGCCAGTGCAATTACAACAGATATCATACATCTCTTTCATTTGTGCAAACCATGTCATAAAATAATCAATTCATTCCTGATTCCTTAATGGGGCTGCACAACGTCACTTGTGGCTTTTAGGCTAAAGCTAGCAGACTCTACGTATAACAGTAACTCCACCTGTTTAACATATCAAGTTACGTACTGACAGAACGTACTCACAAAGAGATAACCACACTGTCACTGAATGTAAACATGGCTAAACATGCTGCTAAAGTAACGCACACATAATGAATTGACGTTAGCGTAACAAAAGCTAACTTTAGCCTGAAGTTAGCAGCCCATTTGCGCCAGGAGTATGTGGAAAACGTACTAATGTATTAGCTTACTATGACATTTATCGATTATGTTAACAGCATTTGTAACTTACCTTCGAAAAAATATCCTTGTGGCGAGCCTTAAGGTGCCGCTTAAGGTTGGTCGTATTTTTTCTGCATATTTTGTGGCCACATTTGTCACCGTCTTCCTTCACAATACACTCTGTTTTATTATCTGCTGGGTTATATTTAAAATACACCCATATGTCGTCTCTACGTTTGCCACCACCGAGCCCCTGTGTTGAAACTGCCGCCGCCATCACGGTCCATTGCCTGATGAGTAACAAAAGTCTGACGTGTTGAGCACGTTGTGCGCTGCACGCCAGTTGGTGGGCATGGTTTTAATTGACACACACAATAAACAGAAATGTCATGCATTTTAAAGGCCTACTGAAAGCCACTACTAGCGACCACGCAGTCTGATAGTTTATATATCAATGATGAAATCTTAACATTGCAACACATGCCAATACGGCCGGGTTAACTTATAAAGTGACATTTTAAAATTCCCGGGAAATATCCGGCTGAAACATCGCGGTATGATGACGTATGCGCATGACGAAGTCCGAGTAACGGAAGTTATGGTACCCCGTAGAATCCTATACAAAAAGCTCTGTTTTCATTTCATAATTCCACAGTATTGTGGACATCTTTTGCAATTTTTTTAATGAACAATGAAGGCTGCAAAGAAGACAGTTGTAGGTGGGATCAGTGTATTAGCAGCGGACTACAGCAACACAACCAGGAGGACTTTGTTGGAGCGCTAGCCGCGCTAGCCGCCGACTTCACCTTGACTTCCTACGTCTCCGGGCCGCCAAACGCATCGGGTGAAGTCCTTCGTCCTTCTGCCGATCGCTGGAACGCAGGTGAGCACGGATGTTGATGAGCAAATGAGGGCTGGCTGGCGTAGGTGGAGAGCTAATGTTTTTAGCATAGCTCTGTGCAGTCTGGTTGCTAAGTTAGCTTCAATGGCGTCGTTAGCACAGCATTGTTAACCTTCGCCAGCCTGGAAAGCATTAACCGTGTATTTACATGTCCACGGTTTAATAGTATTGTTGACTTTCTATCTATACTTCCCGTCAGGGGTTTATTTCTTTTGTTTCTATATGCAGTTAAAGCAAGATGCTATCACGTTAGCTCGTAGCTAAAGCATTTCGCCGATGTATTGTCGTGGAGATAAAAGGCACTGAATGTCCATTTCGCGTTCTCGACTCTCATTTTCAAGAGGATATAGTATCCCAGGTGGTTTAAAATACAAATCTGTGATCTACAGTAGAAAAAGGAGAGAGTGTGGAATCCAATGAGCCAGCTTGTACCTAAGTTACGGTCAGAGCGAAAAAAGATACGTCCATCGCTGCCTCTCAAGTCCTTCACTGTAACGTTCCTCATCTACGAATCTTTCATCCTCGCTCAAATTAATGGGGTAATCATCACTTTCTCGGTCCGAATCTCTCTCGCTCCATTGTAAACAACGGGGAATTGTGAGGAATACTAGCTCCTGTGACGTCACGCTACTTCCGGTACAGGCAAGGCTTTTTTTTATCAGCGAGCAAAAGTTGCGAACTTTATCGTCGATTTTCTCTACTAAATCCTTTCAGCAAAAATATGGCAATATCGCGAAATGATCAAGTATGACACATAGAATGGATCTGCTATTCCCGTTTAAATAAAAAAAAATCATTTCAGTAGGCCTTTAAACGTCTGACAGATTACCCACTAACATTTTCGTCCGTTCTCGTCTCGTCAACGAAAACTCACACACGTCTCGTCATGTTTTCGTCATCAGAGAGACATGTTTATCTCGTCACCGTCTCGTTATCGTCATGAAAAAAAGTGGCGTCAACGAAATTATTTCGTCATCGTCGTCGTTGACGAAAACAACACTGAGTTAAATATGCATGTTTCGCACTATTTGGGCACTTTTGTATTCCCAATGAAGCCATAATAATATTTGTCTTTTTTTTTTAAATTTAAATTGCCTTCATATTTTCTTGCACAACAGATTTGTTCCCAAAGATTATGAGAGTTTATTTGCATCTTCTGTAGATTTGGACGTCTCTAGTGATGTTGGTATCAAACTTGATATTCTTTGTGATCCTTTCATATGGTTTGTTGATCAGGGTTATAATCTGAATAAAACACAGGACAAAAATGTCATTATTTAAATGGCGCCACTACCAAGAATGTCTCGGAGCCCATGCAGGTCCAAAGCAAAGAAATACCGGCGGCAGACAGTTTGTTTGGGCGGAGAATCATGAAAACAAAACTTTCGAATGTCTCGGAGTTCATTCACCAGGCTCTGTGGATTGATGGAAGGAGTTTTCAATCTGAAGGAAAATCTTGTTCAGATGAATGTTGCTATTCTGGACTAGCTTGCCTGTTGTGTGGAATACTGAGATACTGCTTATCTTCAGTTTGGGGTGCACAAATGCAGCGTGGAGAGGTTTGTGTGCACTTACTTTTTCTTGTAATTTACCTGCTTCATTCTCTTCCATCTCATTTGTATGTTGTTCAGGAGTCCGAATTAAGCCTGCATTCTCCATTTCCTTAAGCCACCTTCTTAAACAAATCTCTCTTTCCTTCTCCCATCCACGCACTTCAAAATGTTTCGTTCTTTTAATTTGTGAGACAGATAAATGGTCTCCTCTTGATTACATTTGTTGCCTATGTTTTTATTGAATGATATCTGCTCCCGGGTCATATCCCGTGCGTTGAGACCGGCACATGCGCGATACGAAGGATCTACTCGAGAGTTCTGGGGCCGTACTTATCAAGCTTCTTAGAGTGCCATTTTACACTTAAGTCCTGAGAATTTGTGAAATTTAGTCCTACTCTCAAACTTAAGAATAAAAGCTTTTTATCAACGTTGTTAAGTCTAAGGATCACTCCTACTCTCCACGATATTTAAGAGACCTTCAGAGGTGTCTTAAGTGGTTAGGAGTTGCCAGCAGGGGATGACACTGAGGCGAGAGAGACGTGCGCGAACGTTCAGGGAACGGAACAATGTTTTTTTTTTTTTTTTATGACGAGCAGCTGATCAAACGGTATCGTTTAGACAGAGCGGATATTATTTTTGTCACAGATTTAATACTTTTCGATTCCTTGTTGATTTCTGCATGTGTCTGCAGTGGGCTAGTATATATAGAGCCACCCACACCAGTTTCAAATTAGTTGCCTAACTAATGAATTGGAAAGAAAATGTTATGACAGTAGCGTATGTGTGTGGCCGTGAGGTGAGTGACGTCAGTGAGTGTGTGGGCGATAGAAGAGAGGGAGCGGTAGCGTGAGTGCCGGCGGGGACTAGTTTGTTTTGTATTATTTTGTAGTTTATTGTCAAAATATACACTCCCATTGTCCACTTAAATATTTCCAAGATATTTCTTTATTCTTAGACAAGGGATTCCCTTCCGTGATTGGTCATTTCTATGGACACAGAAATGACGTTACCTAAAATTCCGTTTACGGCACATAGTAATGTCGTAATTCAGCTCTGAGTGTGACACTTAAGATTCAGTCCTACACTTCGCTGAAAGTGTGAGTAAGACGCTTGATAACTAACTTTTAAGTGCAGCTTTCAGGGAAGAATTTATTTACTCTTAAGTCAACTCTTAGCAGACTTCTTAGGAGTAATTCTAAGAAGCTTGATAAGTACGGCCCCTGGTTTTCAATCTCATGACCCAGGTGTGTTAGTCCGTCTTTTCAAAAACCGAATACGATCGGATGAATGTGTTTTCATGGGTTGTAGGACGCCTTCTTTTAGACTAATTTAGTGCATGGGCACGTACTGACTAACACAAATGATCATTACGTTTATATTATTCTGCTGGAAAACAAATGTCCCCAAGTGACGACTGATGCAAAGAGTTTATCCCTTTGCAGCCTTTTTAAAGACATGTCAGAAATAGGATAAGGAATAAGTGATTACATTTTGTCGGTGATTCGGATCAGTCAGAATATTTGTAAGTGTTTCTTTACTATTGGCTTGGTGGAGGTCTGCACTCTCCATGTGCTTTTCTAGTTATGGTATTGGTTTATTTCCAACATGCATACAGTTACAATATGGTACGTCTTGTAGTCCATGTAGTGTGTGAATGTGTGTGTGAATGGATGAATGTGGAACTACTGTCAAAGCAATTTGAGTACCTTGAAGGTAGAAAAGCGCTATACAAGTATAACCCATTTATCATTTATTATGTACATGTCCAAAATGGAGTAGGACAAAACAGAGCTTATTCTACTACCGGAGGAGGCTATATTTTCAACACTCCCCGTTTCCTGTTAAAAACATAACTATGGGCTGCACTTTGGACACCCCCGCTGTAGGCTACGAGGAGCTAGCAGCTACACAACAGCTTAGCTAAAACAGCACATTTAAGCATACCAGATAATTATAGTTGCTAATTACGTACACAAAGTTTCCAAAACAGAAGTAAAACTTGGTAATATTGCGATTCTGTCTTGGTGGTCCTTCTTACCCAACATATGTCATCCGAAAGAATTTGGGATTGACCAGTGTATTTTATTCCCTGAGAGAAAGATAAGTTAAATTTAAAGTACCAATGATTGTCACACACACACACCAGGTGTGGTGAAATTTGTCCTCTGCATTTGAACCATCCCCTTGTTCACCCCCTGGGAGGAATCATTTTTGGTGATTTAACCCCCAATTCCAACCCTTGATGCTGAGTGCCAAGCAGGGAGGTAATGCATCCCATTTTTATAGTCTTTGGTATGACTCGGCCGGGGTTTGAACTCATGATCTACCGATCTCAGGCCACTGACTGGTCCGACGCAACACTATCCTGTGTTTTATTAATATATTGAGAAACAAAACGAGAGTCAAAGTCCTTGGTATACTTTGTGGTATTCTGGCGCATGGGTGGGAGATGAGGGGGTTCGTGTAAAACTGTAATCTGGATCATGCGAGCAGGCTGCTGTACAAACACATTTTGTTGTCAATGACAAATTTATATTGGGTGTAATCAGTCACCCGCCTTTTCTAAAGTTTACACATCATTGTAGCGACGATCTTTTCAATCGCGGTCCAGCACTAACTTCCTCGAGTCAGTTTTGGTCGATCTTTTTCTTCCTGACACGACAATTTATTTTTTTTATTTTTTATTTCAGCCTTCGTTCAGTTCTCACAGACAAGGCAATGAGAGGCTGACAGTCGGTCTGCGGTTCAATCCAAACATAAGAAAGAAGCACTGAGTGGTCAGACCATAGAAAGCTGAAGCATGTGGCTACTTTCAATGTAATTAGCCTTTTTATAACGGGACACGGTCTCGACTTGCCAAGTCTGCGGCTGATTTCAAGTCGATTGCGATGTAACATTAGTACTTTGGCAATTGTATCCAAAATGGACATGTGCATAATCAGTAATCCAATTTATTTTCATTTGGAATGTAGGATCTTTTGTTCCATTTTGTGATTTGGCAAGTGACACATTCATGCTGATGCAATTTGAAGTCCGAGACATTTGTGGACATCAGTTACAACATTTTGAGTTGCACACACATGCACGATCCATCAAGAGTCAAATATGGCAGGAAAAACCGTTTCCAGGTTTCAAATTAGAAGGCTGATAGTGCTAGTGATTCACTCTCTGCTTCCTCTTGTTTTATTACACCCTCTCCTTATGCGCCTACGACTGAAACCTGATCCTCACGTTGGAAGAAAACCATTCATTCTAATTTCAAAAGATCAAGTTACTGCCCCGTTTTTAAACCTTTTTTGAGCCAAGGTACAATTTTTGCGTTGACAAAATGCGGAGGCACACCTCCAGCAGACATCATTAAAGAAACTAAACTCAGTTGACAGTAAAAAGTCGTTAAGTCGCAATTGTTGGGTATGACTTTAAAGCATAACCAAGCATGCATCACTATAGCTCTTGTCTCAAAGTAGGTGTACTGTCACCACCTGTCACATCACACCCTGACTTATTTGGAGTTTTTTGCTGTTTTCCTGTGTGTAGTGTTTTACTTCTTGTCTTGCGCTCCTATTTTGGTGGCTTTTTCTCTTTTTTTGGTATTTTCCTGTAGCAGTTTCATGTCTTCCTTTGAGCGATATTTCCCACATCTACTTTGTTTTAGCAATCAAGAATATTTCAGTTGTTTTTATTAGAGATGTCCGATAATGGCTTTTTTGCCGATATCCGATATTGTCCAATTCTTAATTACCGATTCCGATATCAACCGATACCGATATATACAGTCGTGGAATGAACACATTATTATGCCTAATTTTGTTGTGATGCCCCGCTGGATGCATTAAACAATGTAACAAGGTTTTCCAAAATAAATCAACTCAAGTTATGGAAGAAAATGCCAACATGGCACTGCCATATTTATTATTGAAGTCACAAAGTGCATTATTTTTTTTTAACATGCCTCAAAACAGCAGCTTGGAATTTGGGACATGCTCTCCCTGAGACAGCATGAGGAGGTTGATGTGGGCGGGGTAGCGGGGGGTGTATATTGTAGCGTCCCGGAAGAGTTAGTGCTGCAAGGGGTTCTGGGTATTTGTTCTGTTGTGTTCATGTTGTGTTACGGTGACAAATGTGTTTGTCATTCTTGTTTGGTGTGGGTTCACAGTGGCGCATATTTGTAACAGTGTTAAAGTTGTTTATACGGGCACCCTCAGTGTGACCTGTATGGCTGTTGACCAAGTATGGATTGCATTCACTTGTGTGTGTGAAAAGCCGTAGATATTATGTGACTGGGCCGGCACGCAAAGGCAGTGCCTTTAAGGTTTATTGGCGCTCTGTACTTCTCCCTACGTCCGTGTACACAGCGGCGTTTTAAAAAGTCATACATTTTACTTTTTGAAACCGATACCGATAATTTCCGATATTACATTTTAAAGAATTTATCGGCCGATAATATCGGCAGTCCGATATTATCAGACATCTCCAGTTTTTATCCTTCATTGTGGGGACATTGTCGATTGTCATGTCATGTTCGGATGTACATTGTGGACGCCATCTTTGCTCCACAGTAAGTCTTTGCTGTCGTCCAGCATTCTGTTTTTGTTTACTTTGTAGCCAGTTCAGTTTTAGTTTTGTTCTGCATAGCTTTCCCTAAGCTTCAATGCCTTATCTTAGGGGCACTCACCTTTTGTTTATTTTTGGTTTAAGCATTAGACACCTTTTTACCTGCACCCTGCCTACCGCTGTTTCCGACATCTACAAAGCAATTAGCTACCTGCTGCCACCTACTGATATGGAAGAGTATTACACGGTTACTCTGCCGAGCTCTAGACAACAACAACACATCATTTGCAGACTATAATTACTGCTTTGCAAAAAAGTATTTTGAACCCAAACAGGTGAAATGACATCATCTCCCACGGCACACCAGACGGTGTGGTTGAAAAACACTGAGTTACAGTATTGTGTCCTCCGTCTGAATTAAAATGATTAGATAACGTTGGTGTCACAACAGAATGACATTACCTGAGAGTTTGGACTGTTGGCTGGCGTAGCTGGAAGTCCGTGAGTGGCCGCAGCCGCCGAGATCTTCAGACGCCACAGGACACTTGACTTCTCGACTCTCTGTTGTCATTTTTTTTTTAAAGAAAGAAAAATCCAACATATGAGATCCTGTTAAGTCTGTGTATGTGTTTGGTGCAACAACATCACAGCACCATGATCCATTTTTAAATGAATATATTCCTGAACTCCAGGGCTATTCAACTAGTGGCCTGGAGGCCAGAATCCTACCCAGGAATGACAGCATACCCGCCCCCAGATTTACTTCAAAACTTGGAAGACAAACATTTTTGCAGCAAATTCCTAAAAACACTAGAGTTTTCATGTTTATAGAGGAACTTGGACCACTGTAAACATATTGGCAAACACTGAGGTCCAAACTTCTGATTTACATAACAGTTGTTCTTCAATCGGTTCTCCTATTTTTGGCAGTTACATTTTTTCTGTAATGTGATTTATTTAACTAAGGTGTTGCTGTAGCTTGTTTACTTCAAATGCAGTCTGCAGTCATTTGTTCAGCTTCTTCAATTATACTAGTAGTGTTCCTCAAAGTTCCATTTTAGGTCCTCTTTTTCATCATGCAACAAGCTTGCTTAGGCACACAAACCTGGTGTACTTAGACTTAGACAAACTTGAATGATCCACAAGGGAAATTGTTCCACACAGTAGCTCAGTTACAAAGAATGGGAAGGATAATGCAGGTATAAAGTAGACTAAAAATGTACCATAGTAGCAATATCAAATATAACATATGTAATATTTACATATTATATATACAGTATATAATATATACTGATACAGTCATGGTCAAAAGTATACATACAGCAATGTTAATATTTGCTTACATGTCCCTAAGGCACTTTTGGTAGCCATCCACAAGCTTCTGCTGGAATTTCTGACCACTCCTCTTGACAAAATTGGTGCAGTTCAGCTAAATGTGTTGGTATTCTGACATGGACTTGTTTCTTCAGCATTGTCCACACGTTTAAGTCAGGACTTTGGGAAGGCCATTCTAAAACCTTCATTCTAGCCTGATTTAGCCATTCCTTTACCACGTTTGAGGTGTGTTTGGGGTCATTGTCCTGTTGGAACACCCAACTGCGCCCAAGACCCAACCTCCGGGCTGATGATTTTAGCTTGTCCTGAAGAATTTGGAGGTAATCCTCCTTTTTCATTGTCCCATTTCCTCTCTGTAAAGCACCAGTTCCATTGGCAGCAAAACAGGCCCAGAGCATAATACTACCACCACCATGCTTGACGGTAGGTATGGTGTTCCTGGGATTAAAGGCCTTACTTTTTCTCCTCCAAACATGTTGCTGGGTATTGTGGTCAAACAGTCAATTTTTGTTTCATCACAAGGCATCTTCTGTGTGACAATATGACAAATGAGTGTGCTTACTGTTGGCTTCATTATGCATTACTGAATGTTCCACCAGTTTCTGGACAACATATCCAAGGTACAATCAAAAAGAGATTCTTCATCTCAATGGGACTTTCCTGGGTAAATAAAGTGTCAATAGAAAATTACAAGACCTGACGATCACAAAAAATGTTCCCATTTATTGGTATACACAGACCGAGATATCACATCTTCACTACCAAATAACGTGTGGTTTCTTCTCAAAAAATGCTCAAAGCTGACAATCCCAGTCTGACAAAACAAAGCCCAAATGTGCTTAGCAATTAATACTAGAACATTGAAAATGATGGGTAAAGAGCATTATCTACAGCCCCCATAAACGTACTTACTTACACACCGTCCTATTTTTAGCCATGTGAGAGGCTACAGTGTCAGAGCATATTGTAGCTAATCCAAGGGAGAGTTTGTTTCAATTATACATAAAAGAGCTGCATTACATTCAGAATGCACTAACTAAAGGAGTATTTTCTTTATTTTAGATACAATTACATGCTTGTAGAATATATGCCTCTAAATGTTCTCCTTCATCCAGGTCATTGATTCTTAGGGCACTGAATCAATCGCAACTGGATTGTTCAGGTGGTCTTAGATGACATACAGTATTTACCTCTGATCAGAGCATGCTTCATCAGTTCATGCTCAAAGACTACATACAACAGCACTAGTCTACATGTACAGTCGTGGTCAAAAGTTTACATACACTTGTAAAGAACATAATGTCACGGCTGTCCTGATTTTCCAATACTTTCTACAACTCTTATTTTTTTGTGATAGAGTGATTGGAGCACATACTTGTTGGTCACACAAAACATTCATGAAGTCCTTCATACCGACAGCCATCAGACCGTATAATGCATATAATCCTTTAAACTGTACATGTACTGTAAATGTATAATGTATTTATATTATTCACATGTGAATAATGCTGTACAATAGACTGTATTTATATTATTCACATGTGAATAATGCTGTATAATAGACTGTATTTGTTATTCGCATGTGAATAATGCTGTATAATAGACTGTATTTATATTATTCACATGTGAATAATGCTGTATAATATACTGTATTTATATTATTCACATGTAAATAATGCTGTATAATAGGCTGGATTTGTTATTCACATGTGAATAATGCTGTATAATAGACTGTATTTATGTTATTCACATGTGAATAATGCTGTATAATAGACTGTATTTATGTTATTCACATGTGAATAATGTTGTATAATACTGTATTTATATTATTCACATGTGAATAATGCTGTATAATACTGTATTTATGTTATTCACATGTGAATAATGCTGTATAATAGACTGTATTTATGTTATTCACATGTGAATAATGCTGTATAATAGACTGTATTTATGTTATTCACATGTGAATAATGCTGTATATTAGACTGTATTTATGTTATTCACATATGAATAATGCTGTATTATAGACTATATTATTCACATGTGAATAATTCTATATAATAGACTGTATTTATGTTATTCACATGTGAATAATGATGTATAATAGACTGTATTTATGTTATTCACATGTGAATAATGCTGTATAATAGACTGTATTTATGTTATTCACATGTGAATAATGCTGTATAATAGACTGTATTTATGTTATTCACATGTGAATAATGCTGTATATTAGACTGTATTTATGTTATTCACATATGAATAATGCTGTATTATAGACTATATTATTCACATGTGAATAATTCTGTATAATAGACTGTATTTATGTTATTCACACGTGAATAATGCTGTATAATAGACTGTATTCATCTGGTGGTGTCAGAAGAGTATAACATACAATGGAATTTGGGGGAAAAAAGTGTAAAAATAAGAATTAGCATGTCACTAAACATGAAGTACATGTTTGTTACTTATGGACTAAGTACATCATATCAAAATATGATTCTTAGTTTTTATTCTAATTAGGGTCCAATAAGCCCAAATAGCAAAGAGAAATAAAAAACAGCATGTAAACAAACAGCTTGAGCCTTCAAGGCCTACTGAAAGCCACTACTAGCGACCACGCAGTCTGATAGTTTATATATCAATGATGAAATCTTAACATTGCAACACGTGCCAATACGGCCGGGTTAACTTATAAAGTGACATTTTAAATTTCCCGGGAAACTTCCGGCTGAAAACGTCTATGTATGATGATGTATGCGCGTGACATCAATGGTTGAAGCGGAAGTATTGGGACACATTGTATCCCAATACAAACAGCTCTGTTTTCATCGCAAAATTCCACAGTATTCTGGACATCTGGATTGGTGAATCTTTTGCAAATTGTTCAATTAACAATGGAGACTGCAAAGAAGAAGGCTGTAGGTGGGATCGGTGTATTAGCGGCTGGCTGCAGCAACACAACCAGGAGGACTTTGAGTTGGATAGCAGACACGCTACCGTGAGTACAGCTTTGGCTTCCAAACATTTGATCGCTTGCCCGTACGTGCGTGGCGATATGTGCATGTCACGTACGTAACTTTGGGGAAATATATGTTTCTTGCCGACTCTGATGGCGGCCGGGGTGTCGTCGAAAGCTACAACGCCGCCGCTCCGCTGTCCTCACCTGTCCTCACCTGTCTGGGTTGACTTCCTCCGTCTCCGGGCCGCCGACCGCATCGATGATCGGGTGAAGTCCTTCGTCGCGCCGTCGATCGCTGGAACGCAGGTGAGCACGGGTGTTGATGAGCAGATGAGGGCTGGCGTAGGTGAAGAGCTAATGTTTTTAGCATAGCTCTGTTGAGGTCCCATAGCTAAGTTAGCTTCAATGGCGTCGTTAGCAACAGCATTGCTAGGCTTCGCTAGGCTGGAAAGCATTAACCGTGTAGTTACATGTCCATGGTTTAATAGTATTGTTGATCTTCTGTCTATCCTTCCAGTCAGGGGCTTATTTCGTCTGTTTCTATAAGCAGTTAAGCCCGATGCTATCACGTTAGCTCCGTAGCTAAAGTGCTTCACCGATGTATTGTAGTGGAGATAAAAGTCACTGTGAATGTCCATTTCACGTTCTCCACTCTCATTTTCAAGAGGATATAGTATCCGAGGTGGTTTAAAGTACAAATCCGTGATCCACAATAGAAAAAGGAGAGAGTGTGGAATCCAATGAGCCAGCTTGTACCTAAGTTACGGTCAGAGCGAAAAAAGATACGTCCTGCACTGCACTCTAGTCCTTCACTCTCCCGTTCCTCATCCACGAATCTTTCATCCTGGCTCAAATTAATGGGGTAATCGTCGCTTTCTCGGTCCGAATCGCTCTCGCTGCTGGTGTAAACAATGTGCAAATGTGAGGAGCCTTTCAACCTGTGACGTCACGCTACTTCCGGTACAGGCAAGGCTTTTTTTTATCAGCGACCAAAACTTTATCGTCGATGTTCTCTACTAAATCCTTTCAGCAAAAATATGGCAATATCGCGAAATGATCAAGTATGACACATAGCATGGATCTGCTATCCCCGTTTAAATAAGAACATTTCATTTCAGTAGGCCTTTAAGAAGTTAATTATAAAAAGAACCAGTGAAAATCAAGTTTCCAGAGAAAAAGATTGAGATTCTATTTTTGGCCAAAATTGTGCAGCCCTTGCGCACACAATGAAAAAAGTCATTTGTCATTATATATGGAACAGACTTTAATCTATTTGCTCTCAAGTCTTGGTGACGTTCACTTGAGTCAATGTTCTGGAAGAGTCAGCAAGCGAGAAGTAATGGTTTTTTTTTTCTTTCATGAGCACTAATAAAATGTAACTGCTGGAACTATTGTAGGTAAGAGTTGTCACCAGAGCCCAGAATAATTCTGAATGATGCTCCGTCTTGCATCCCGCTCGCTCTAACTGGACCGTGACTTTTATCAGCAGTCCCTTTTCTACCACTTATTGTGTTCAGGGTCACAGGAAGCTCGAGCTGGGTGAAAGGCGGACTAGGCTTTAGAGTGGATTGCTTGGCAGTCAATCACAGAAGCAGACAAGCATTCACACAATCTCTGTGGTCAGGCCAGTCACTCACTAGACCTTCAGTGACAGACTTTCTTCATTTAAAGTAGATTGCAAAGCATGCTTGGGGACTAAATGCTACTTTAATAACGGTTTTATGTCACTGAAATCTGCACGTTATCCTCTACCTTCCAGTGTGTGTGTCAGGTTTCTTTCCGGTCGTTGCATGAGTCAAGAGTAAATGACTCTTTCAGTCATTCAGCAGAATGACCTCTGTTCCTTTGCTACACTTACAATGTAGCAGTACATTGTCCTATGTTAGATTAGACTACAGGTCAATATTTGCCAATTTTCTACTTATTTAAAAAAAAAAGTGTTTTACATTTTTACATAATTTAAAGGCCTACTGAAAGCCACTACTACCGACCACGCAGTCTGATAGTTTATATATCAATGATGAAATCTTAACATTGCAACACATGCCAATACAGCCGGGTTAACTTATAAAGTGACATTTTAAATTTCCCGCTAAACTTCCGGTTGAAAACGTCTATGTATGATGACGTATGCGCGTGACGTCAATCTTTGAAATGGAAGTATGCGGACACATTGAATCCAATACAAAAAGCTTGGTTTTTATCTCAAAATTCCACAGTATTCTGGACATCTGTGTTGGTGAATCTTTTGCAATTTGTTTAATGAACAATGAAGACTGCAAAGAAGAAAGCTGTAGGTGGGATCGGTGTATTAGCGGCTGGCTGTAGCAACACAACCAGGACTTTGAGTTGTTATAGCAGACGCGCTAGCCGACGCTAGCCACCGACCGCATCTGTGATCGGGTGAAGTCCTTCGTCGCTCCGTCGATCGCTGGAACGCAGGTGAGCACGGGTGTTGATGAGCAGATGAGGGCTGGCTGGCGTAGGTGGATAGCTAATGTTTTTAGCATAGCTCTGTGAGGTCCCGTTGCTAAGTTAGCTTCAATGGCGTCGTTAGCAACAGCATTGTTAAGCTTCGCCAGGCTGGAAAGCATTAACCGTGTAGTTACATGTTCATGGTTTAATAGTATTGTTGATTTTCTGTCCATCCTTCCAGTCAGGGGTTTATTTATTTTGTTTCTATCTGCAGTTAAGCACGATGCTATCACGTTAGCTCCGAAGCTAAAGTGCTACTACTTTAGCTATGTATTGTCGTGGAGATAAAAGTCACTGTAAATGTCCATTTCGCGTTCTCAACTCTCATTTTCAAGAGGATATAGTATCCGAAGTGGTTTCTTTCTTTCTTTCTTTCTTTTAGTTTATTTCGTTTAAAATACAAATCCGTGATCCACAATAGAAAAAGGAGAGAGTGTGGAATCCAATGAGCCAGCTTGTACCTAAGTTACTGTCAGAGCGAAAAAAGATGCTTCCTGCACTGCACTCTAGTCCTTCACTCTCACGTTCCTCATCCACGAATCTTTCATCCTGTCTCAAATTATTGGGGTAATCGTCGCTTTCTTGGTCCGAATCGCTCTCGCTGCTGGTGTAAACAATGGGAAAATGTGAGGAGCCTTTCAACCTGTGACGTCACGTCACGCTACTTCCGGTACATGCAAGGCTTTTTTTTATCAGCGACCAAAAGTTGCGAACTTTATCGTCGATGTTCTCTACTAAATCCTTTCAGCAAAAATATGGCAATATCGCGAAATGATCAAGTATGACACACAGAATGGATCTGCTATCCCCGTTTCAATAAAAAAATGTCATTTCAGTAGGCCTTTAACATTTCCCTAAGTATAAAATCTCAACATAAAACAAGCAGGTGATTTTTTTGTTTTGTTTTTTTGCACATTCTGTATTTTGTCTTGCTGCTGGTTTTGCTTACTTGTGGATTTTTTTACAATCTTTAAATTATTCTCTTTAAATTAATTACATGTCACAAAATTCCATTAAAAAAGCATTGTTTTTAAACAAAATTAATGTTTTTTGGGGGGTTTTTTGTACCGTAATTTGGCGACGGTATGAGTTCAAATGTAAACGACACCCATCCCTACTTGTGACCCACAACAGGATAAGGAGTAAAAATTGCATGACTAATAATACATGTCTAAACATTGATCTGGTATACACAGTGGTGGTCAAAAGTGTACATACACTTGTAAAGAACATCATGTCATGGCTGTCTGGAGTTTCCAATCATTTCTACAACTCTTATTTTTTTGTGATTGGAGCACATACTTGTTGGTCACAAAAAACATTCATGAAGTTTGCTTCTTTTATGAATTTATTATGGGTCTACTGAAAATGTGAGCAAATGTGCTGGGTCAAAAGTATACATACAGCAATGTTAATATTTGCTTACATGTCCCTTGGCAAGTTTACCTGCAATAAGGCACTTTTGGTAGCCATCCACAAGCTTCTGCTGGAATTTTTGACCACTCCTCTTGACAAAATTGGTGCAGTTCAGCTAAATGTGTTGGTTTTCTGACATGGACTTGTTTCTTCAGCATTGTCCACATGTTAAAATCAGGACTTTGGGAAGGCCATTCTAAAACCTTCATTCTAGCCTGATTTAGCCATTCCTTTACCACTTTTGAGGTGTGTTTGGGGTCATTGTCCTGTTGGAACACCCAACTGCGCCCAAGACCCAACCTCCGGGCTGATGATTTTAGCTTGTCCTGAAGAATTTGGAGGTAATCCTCCTTTTTCATTGTCCCATTTACTCTCTGTAAAGCACCAGTTCCATTGGCAGCAAAACAGGCCCAGAGCATAATACTACCACCACCATGCTTGACGGTAGGCATGGTGTTCCTGGGATTAAAGGCCTCACCTTTTCTCCTCCAAACATATTGCTGGGTATTGTGGCCAAACAGCTACATTTTTGTTTCATCTGACCACAGAACTTTCCTCCAGAAGGTCTTATCTTTGTCCATATGATGTCAGATGAAACAAAAATGGAGCTGTCTTGCCACAATACCCAGCAATATGTTTGGAGGAGAAAAGGTGAGGCCTTTAATCCCATGAACACCATCCCTACCGTCAAGCATGGTGGTGGTAATATTATGCTCTGGGCCTGTTTTGCTGCCAATGAAACTGGTGCTTTACAGAGAGTAAATGGGACAATGAAAAAGGAGGATTACCTCCAAATTCTTCAGGACAACCTGAAATCATCAGCCCGGAGGTTGGGTCTTGGGCGCAGTTGGGTGTTCCAACAGGACAATGACCCCAAACACACCTCAAAAGTGGTAAAGGAATGGCTAAATCAGGCTAGAATGAAGGTTTTAGAATGGCCTTCCCAAAGTCCTGACTTAAACGCGTGGACAATGCTGAAGAAACAAGTCCATGTCAGAAAACCAACACATTTAGCTGAACTGCACCAATTTTGTCAAGAGGAGTGGTCAAACATTCCAGCAGAAGCTTGTGGATGGCTACCAAAAGCGCCTTATTGCAGGTAAACTTGCCAAGGGACATGTAAGCAAATATTAACATTGCTGTATGTATACTTTTGACCCAGCACATTTGCTCACATTTTCAGTAGAATAGGGATGATGTTTGATAAGAAACTATTGAGTTCAAGCCTATTATCGAATCCTCTTATCGAACCGATTCCTTATCGATTCTCTTATCGAGTCCAGATAGGTTGTTGTATATGGAAAAAAACACACAATATTTGGTTTAACAAAAGCTCACTTTATTATATAAGAAAAAAATAAAATCTAATAAATAAATAAATATTGACTGTTACCCCCCTAAAAAAAATAAAATAAAATAAATAAATATTGACTGTTGTTACCCGAAGTATATTAAGTGGGATTTTTCAGAAAAACAAATATATACAGTAACACAAAAACAAGCTGTCTCTGTGATCACTATAGGTGTATAAATAATAATATAGTGTTAAATAAAATCAGTCCCTTGGGCACAAAACTGAAAATAATACAGCTCTCCAAAAAGTGCACTTCTGCTGCTATTTGACATAACTGTTTGTTATGATGCTTTGACATTTTTGCACTTTATTTCTTTATTGAAAGAAAATTCTATGAAGAGAAAAGTTGTTTGCAAATGTGGTTACAATGCTAAACAATTAAAAGTTAAAGCTAAAAAAAAAGAAATACACTTTATTGAGTTAACATTATTTCTTTATAGGGGGAAAGATGTTATGAGCTAGGGAATATAACAACTACACTACCCATCATGCAACGGAAGTGACGAGCATGCGCGGTAGCCCCGAAAAGTGTTGTTGCATGTCGCCACCCGGCAGCTAAGAATGAGGTTATGAGCACGCTGTGAAAGTAAACGTCAAGAAGTCAGCCAACACGCCTCGTCTGCATTATTTATAATTAGACAGACAACACATATACAGTGTGATTTTGTAACGTTTACAAGAAAAGAAAAACAAAAGTTAAAAAAGGGAGATGTGTTGTGTATATATGTATGTGCTGCGGTTGCTTTAAGAAGGTTGCGACAGCTGCCGTAAAGGAGGTGCGTTGCTAGCCTGGTTGCTATGTTTCCGGTGGGTCGTAAAAGTGTTCTTCATGAGTTTGTACCCTGCTCAAATCTCTCAGTAAAGTTATTCATTGGATTATACCTTTTGTTTTGAACTTTATTACACCTTGGAGCGCTTTTTCCGGTCCATTGTTTTTCCTGCTTTCGCTATCTGCGCCTAATGACTGAGCTACGTGACATCATTTCTTGTGATGTCCCACGGGGCATTTCTTGTCGGGACGGGATTCGTTCCCAGGGATTCGAATAAAGAACCAGCTCTTTTTCTTTACTATAGTAGTCTCGATAACGGGTACCGGTTCTCAAAAAGGGATTCGAGTCTGAGGACTCGGTTCTTTTCTTATCGAACAACCGGGAAAATCGGTTTCGAGTATCATCCCTACAGTAGACCCATAATAAATTCATAAAAGAAGCAAACTTCATGAATGTTTTTTGTGACCAACAAGTATGTGCTCCAATCACAAAAAATAAGAGTTGTAGAAATGATTGGAAACTCAAGACAGCCATGACATGATGTTCTTTACAAGTGTATGTAAACTTTTGACCACGACTGTACATATTCTCTCCTGTGCCAGGCTCGAGTCAGGTCATGTGTATTGAAAAAGAAGCAACATTGCTCCTGACTATAACACAAATGTACATGTTTTTGAGTGAAATGACTAAGCAAAGATCAGGGCATTTTGTCTCACCAGAAGAGGCTGTTGGTAAGTCCCCTCCCCGCCTCTCTTCCAGCAGGCTCTCCCCATCACCCTGGATCCCAATCACTGTCGCAGTCGAAGGAGGCCTGATGGAAAAAAAAGAACATATATTGAGTCAGCAAAAAGTTACAAAGTGTCAGGAAATGTCAAATAACATAAATTAAAGTATTTGTATTAGGACAAATATTACACCAGAGCTGATAGTGAATATTTAGTTCAGGCTATGCATATGAAGGGTACATCATTTGGCAAAAAGTATAGAATGCAGAAGTAAAGAATGATTTTCAGGTCAAAACTTTGCCTCAGGCTGAGCCACATTTTTCTCTGTGGCCAAATATACTCACTGAACGGAAGAAAATAGGACAACTGAATGTATGCTATGTGAAGACGGCACTAAACACGTGCATTAATGTTACCAAACAAGATGGGGAGGTAAACGTCTACATAAGTGTGAATTCTTATCTGAACTAGTATGGTGTCTTTCTCAGCCACAGCATAAGAGCCTCAGAACACCAGGGCGGTCCAGTGAGGGGCATTTTGTACTCCCTCGTCCCAGGAAGAATGCTTTGCAGAAATCTTTTATTTATAGATCTTTATCGCTCTGGAATAACCTGCCTCGAATTCTCACCAGCATTGAAAGTAAACAGGTTTTTAAAAAGAGAGTAATATTTTATCTGAGTCTTTAAATTTGTTTGCTCGTTGATGATTTGTTTGGTTTTATATTGTGTAGTTATATTTATATGGTAATTATTATTCTGTGACTGTAAATTGTTTGCTTGTTTTTTTATTGATGCTTTTATTTTATTTGTATTTTTTTTCTGTATTGTGTAGTTATAATTATATGCTTTTACTTGTAATTGTATTGAATTGTGGACCCCAGGAAGACTAGTGGGTTGTTGAGGCAACCAGCTAATGGGGATCCTTAATAAAAATCAAATCAAAATCAAAATCAAATCAAAATCAGCCAAGGTCAATGCAATAAAATGTTAAATGGAGCCGCCACAACATTAAACATGTTTAATTGAATCTTGACTGATGCTTCAGCACGTTTCATACAGTCATTTTAGTACTCTGTGTGATGTGCAGGAAGTAATAGCAAAACTTCCCCAAACAATTTGAGTATACAGTAGCTCACTCAGTTCAGTGTAAAAAAAAAAAAAAAGGTACTTTGACTTACGTTTTAAAACAAGGATCGCCTGACATGAGCTGAGTAGTGATAATAACCTGTGAAAGGGAATAAAACATGATTAATGTTAGAAGTGAGGTGCTTCAGCTACACTTTACAGTCTTAATAGCACTAGCATAGCATCAGTGTGTGGATGTGGACTAATATGTAAACTTTCTCTTCTGTCCAAGAGTCTGCAATAATCATCTTCCTACAAAACAATGAATTTAAAACATCTTTCCACGAAGTCAGCACTAGTCAAAGTTACCAGCGACATCTTTTGCTTCAGCCAAAGGTCATGTCTCTGTGCTGGTCTTGTTAGACCTGAGACCAACATGTCGTTGAATCAAAACCACCCTAAATTGGTTAAAATACAGTTTGTCTGTACGCTAATGGTTTTCTAAATAATACAAACCCCGTTTCCATATGAGTTGGGGAATGGTGTTAGATGTAAACATAAACGGAATACAACGATTTGAAAATCCTTTTCAAGCCATATTCAGTTGAATATGCTACAAAGACAAAATATTTGATGTTCAAACAGATAAACATTTTTTTTGTTGCAAATAATCATTAAATTTAGAATTTGATGCCAGCAACACGTGACAAAGAAGTTGGGAAAGGTGGCAATAAATACTGATAAAGTTGAGGAATGCTCATCATACACTTATTTGGAACATCCCACAGGTGAACAGGCAAATTGGGAACAGGTGGGCGCCATGATTGGGTATAAAAGTAGATTCCATGAAATGCTCAGTCATTCACAAACAAGGATGGGGCGAGGGTCACCACTTTGTCAACAAATGCGTGAGCAAATTGTTGAACAGTTTAAGAAAAACCTTTCTCAAGCAGCTTTTGCAAGGAATTTAGGGATTTCACCATCTACGCTCCGTAATATCATCAAAGGGTTCAGACAATCTGGAGAAATCACTGCACGTAAGCAGCTAAGCCCGTGACCTTTGATCCCTCAGACTGTACTGCATCAACAAGCGACATCAGTGTGTAAAGGATATCACCACATGGGCTCAGGAACACTTCAGAAACCCACTGTCAGTAACTACAGTTGGTCGCTACATCTGTAAGTGCAAGTAAAAAATCTCCTATGCAAGGCAAAAACCGTTTATCAACAACACCCAGAAACGCTGTCTGCTTCGCTGGGCCTGAGCTCATCTAAGATGGACTGATACAAAGTGGAAAAGTGTTCTGTGGTCTGACGAGTCCACATTTTAAACTGTGGACGTCATGTCCTCCGGACCAAAGAGGAAAAGAATCATCCGGATTGTTATAGGCGCAAAGTGTAAAAGCCAGCATGTGTGATGGTATGGGGGTGTATTAGTGTCCAAGACATGGGTAACTTACACATCTGTGAAGGCGCCATTAATGCTGAAAGGTACATACAGCTTTTGGAGCAACATATGTTGCCATCCAAGCAACGTTACCATGGACGCCCCTGCTCATTTCAGCAAGACAATGCCAAGCCACGTGTTACATCAACGTGGCTTCATAGTAAAAGAGTGTGGGTACTAGACTGGCCTGCCTGTAGTCCAGACCTGTCTCCCATTGAAAATGTGTGAAGCCTAAAATAGCAGAAGGGAGACCCCCGGACTGTTGAACAACTTAAGCTGTACATCAAGCAAGAATGGGAAAGAATTCCACCTGAGAAGCTTCAAAAATGTGTCTCCTCAGTTCCCAAACCTTTACTGAGTGTTGTTAAAAGGAAAGGCCATGTAACACAGTGGTGAACATGCCCTTTCCCAACTACTTTGGCACGTGTTGCAGCCATGAAATTCTAAGTTAATTATTATTTGCAAAAAAAAAATTAAGTTTATGAGTTTGAACATCAAATATGTTGTCTTTGTAGTGCATTCAACTGAATATGGCTTGAAAATGATTTGCAAATCATTGTATTCCGTTTATATTTACATCTAACACAATTTCCCAACTCATATGGAAACGGGGTTTGTAATAAAAACATGCGGATAAAAGTCATCAGTGTGTGAATGGGTGAATGTGGAAATATTGTCAAAGCGCTTTGAGTACCGGTAAAAAAGCGCTATACAAGTTTGATCCATTTACCATTTTACCAGTACTGTTCATTAGTTGTCATTCTTCCTCTAGGCCGGGGGTCGGCAACCCGCGGCTCTAGAGCCGCATGCGGCTCTTTAGCGCCGCCCTAGTGGCTCTCTGGAGATTTTTCAAAAATGTATGAAGAATGGAAAAAGATGAGGGGGAAAAAAAATCTATTTTTTTGTTTTAGTATGGTTTCTGTAGGAGGACAAACATGACACAAACCTCCCTAATTGTTATAAATCACACTGTTTATATTAAACATGCTTCACTGATTTGAGTATTTGGCGAGCGCCGTTTTGTCCTACTTATTTTGGCGGTCCTTGAACTCACCTTATAGTTTGTTTACATGTATTGATTGATATAACTGGTATAACTTTCTCCGACTTTCTAGGACGTGTTTTATGCCACTTTTTCTGTCTCATTTTGTCCCCCAGACTTTTAACGTTGTGCATGAGTGCACAAAGGTGAGTTTTGTTGATGTTATTGACTTGTGTGAAGTGCTAATCAGACATATTTGGTCACTGCATGACTGCAAGCTAATCGATGCTAACATGCTATTTAGGCTAGCGATGTGTACATATTGCATCATTATGCCTCATTTGTAGCTATATTTGAGCTCATTTAGTTTCCTTTAAGTCCTCTTAATTACATTTATATCTCATGACACATGTAATATGGCTTTTAATTTTTTGCGGCTCCAGACAGATTTGTTTTTGTATTTTTGGTCCAATATGGCTCTTTCAACATTTTGGGTTGCCGACCCCTGCTCTAGGCCAGGTGTGTCTGAAGTAGGGCTGGGCGATATATGGAATATACTCGATATATTGCGGGTTTGTCTCTGTGCGATACAGAAAATGACTATATCGTGATTAGGGCTAAATGATAAATAAATGATAAATGGGTTATACTTGTATAGCGCTTTTCTACCTTCAAGGTACTCAAAGCGCTTTGACAGTATTCCCACATTTACCCATTCACACACACATTCACACACTGATGGCGGGAGCTGCCATGCAAGGCGCTAACCAGCAGCCATCAGAGGCAAAGGGTGAAGGCGGCAACTAACAACTAAGTTGATAATCGATTAATCTGTCGATTATTACTTCGATTAATCGATTAATAATCGGATAAAATAGACAAACTACATTTCTATCCTTTGCAGTATTTTATTGAGAAAAAAAACAGCATACTTATTTTGATTATTGTTTCTCAGCTGTTTGTACATGTTGCAGTTTATAAATAAAGGTTTATTTTTAAAAAAAAGTAGCCTCTGCGCATGCGCATAGCATAGATCCAACGAATCGATGACTAAATTAATCGCCAACTATTTTTATAATCGATTTAATCGATTAGTTGTTGCAGCCCTAATCGTGATATTGGAGTATATATATAGTATATACGTTGCTTTTAGCTGCGGGCATTACACTACAGGCTCTTCTCACTCTTTCTTGTCTATCCTTCTCACAGAGACATAAAACAAGCGCACCTTCTTACATACGTCACATTCTGTCACGCGTGCAACCTCATACGCCCTCGCCGAGCAGACAGGTAGCGGCATGGGTAACGTTAGCTGTGATGCTAGCGGTGCGGTGCGAGTGGTAATACAAGAGAAAGAAGGTGCTAATCTGGTAACAAATGAAGGAAGAAGAATTAATTCCCAAGACAAACAGCAGGGGGTCCATCGTCTGGCGGTGGTTTGGCTTCAAGCGGGAAGATGTTGAACAGACAACAGTAATATGTCAAGTATGCGGCAGAAGCGTTGCTACAAAAAGTAGCAGCACTGCTCATTTGTAGCATCATTTGAAAAGTCACCCGCTAGAGAATGAAGAGTGCTTGAAACTCCGCATGTCAACATCTCTGTTCGGTGCCACACCCACAAAATGCCCTAGCAACCATTTCCACATCAACACCGTATGAAACAAATAGTCAACAACAGAAGGAGATAACGTCCGCAAGAACCTACCACATAGTGTTATTTGATTTCCTATTATGCAGCTCATTTTTATTTGACACTTATTGAAATATCTTGTGCACAAAAGTGCACTTTATTAGTTTTAAACTATTGTAGTGGCGTTCTGTACAAAAAGTGCACTTTAATTTAGTGTTGTTTTGATAAGTCATCTTAGTGACATCATGCACAAAAGTGCACTAATAGCTTGTTTTAAAATGTCTCTGACAATCTTGCACTTTCTGTTTTGAAATGACATGAATGTTTGTGCCACTGCTTAATAACTGTTTTATAAATACATTTTTGCTAAATTGACTTCCCGTATTTTTCAGACTAAGTCGCAGTTTTTTTCATAGTTTGGCCGGGGGTGCGACTTATACTCAGGAGCGACTTATGTGTGAAATGATTAACACATTAGCGTAAAATATCAAATAATATTATTTATCTCATTCACGTAAGAGACTAGACGTATAAGATTTCATGGGATTTAGCGATTAGGAGTGACAGATTGTTTGGTAAACGTATAGCATGTTCTATACGTTATAGTTATTTGAATGACTCTTACCATAATATGTTAGGTTAACATACCAGGCACGTTCTCAGTTGGTTATTTATGCCTCATATAACGTACACTTATTCAGCCTGTTGTTCACTATTCTTTATTTATTTTAAATTGCCTTTCAAATGTCTATTCTTGGTGTTGGCTTTTATCAAATACATTTCCCCAAAAAATGTGACTTATACTCCAGTGCGACTTAACGTATTTCCTTGAATAGCCGCCAGGGCGCTAATTAATTTAAAACCCTCTTCTCACTTCTGCGCTTACCAAAGGCATGCGGGATAGGCAAGCATGCGCTAATTATTTTAAAACCTCTTCTCCCTCCGGCGCTTACCTTATCATGAAAAGCACATTTAATAAAAAAAAACATTATTATGGTCTTACCTTTACTTATAAATGAGTCCATGTAATGCCCTATGTTAAAAGTGCAAGCAAACGATCGCTTCCTTGTTGCTGCTTGTTGTCTTCTTCTGCAGCACCGGTCTTCTGCAGTACCGGTAGTCGCAAGAAGGATCACTAGCGCCCTCTACCACCAGGAGGCGGGAGTCATTTAATGACTCATATTTGACACACGCAGCTACGGTATATTAATAAAATATAGCTACTTACTGTTCTTTTTAGCATATTCAATAGCTTGGACCTTAAATCCTACTGAATAGCTCTGTATCTTCTTCCCTTTATGCGATTTTAAATTATTGAAATTAGCCTCCCCCATTTTGGAAAATGATGCCTTGAAAGGTGAAGTGTCACTCGTGACGTGACGAGTTTGACCCAGCGGTGAAACGAGGCATACCGGTTTTTCAAAATAAAGTGCTTTGAAAGACGCAACTCCAACAACAAAAAGTCAGCTCTCCACCACTACAAACTAACAATATTATTAATAAGAATTGCAATTACCGGTATATAATAACACAATATTGATATTTTTCTTCCCTTAATGCGATTTCAAATGACTGAAATCAGCTTCCTCCATTTTGAAAATGATGACAGGGGAAGTGTCACTCGTGACGTGACGAGTTTGACCCGGCGGAAATTCTAGGCATATGCTATTTATTTTGCGAAACGAGTTTGACCCGGCTGTAATTCTAGGCAGGCGAATACTATATTCCCGGCGGCAATTCAAGGAAATACGGTATGTATGTTTTTTTCCTTCTTTATTATGCATTTTCGGCAGGTGCGACTTATACTCCGAAAAATTCGGTAGTTGTGATTTCCCTCTCTGCATGAAAGTTTAAAAGTAGCATATATTAATGCAGTATGAACAGGAATGTTTTAATGTAGACACATAGAATCATCATACTGCTGTGATTATATGCATCAAGTGTTCATTCAAGGCTAAGGTCAAATATGGAGATATATATCGTGTATCGTGACATGGCCTAAAAATATCCAGATATTAATAAAAGGTCATACCGCCCAGCCCTAGTCTGAAGTCCGACCTTTACCTTTGCGATTCGGGACCAACATTTTTATTGGCCCTCAGCATATTCTAAACATAAAAGTAAACATGGCCTGACATCAGAAAAATGGCCAACTATTACTTTGTTACCCATAGTTTTTTTCTTTAATTATGTTTAAATACATAACACATGTTTACCTGCACTAAATTGATTGAATAAACAAAAAGTCAGGCCCAAACAATCAGGCATTATCTTGCTGCTCTTTTTTTATGCTTTACTCACTTTAAGGATGGAGTTATCCTGGCGAGTATTTTTGGTATCGTAACCTTCCAGTAGACATCTTCGTGTTGTACTGCCTGAGCCGGCAAACTCCGATAAATTCAGATTTGCAAAACCGAGCTGCAGGGAAAAACAATGACACAGATGTTATTCTTTCGGGGAGGTCTGATTATGAAATGGACAAGTCAAAACAAAGGCCGTGACAAAAACACTTCATGTGTAGCATTCATGCGAAGTAAGGACTCATGTCTTTATGATATACCAGTGTTTCCCATAAACTGCCAAGATACCTGTGGTGGTGGGGGCGTGGCTATGGGCGTGGTCACCATGACATCATCGAGTAATTTGCATAATACAATTATATGATTTTCTCTAAAAAGGCTCAAAAAATGTATACTTACTAATTAATAATAACAGTTTTGTTTTAAACGTCCATCCATCCATTTTACAATATAATTACAACACTTTATGTACATATTTATATACAAATTTGAACAATAAGTTATTCACTGAAATATATTTATTAATTGTGGCTCTTACAAAAATTGTATCTTATAAAATATAAAAGCTAAAATGTCTCTTAAAGCTCTGCCCCTTTAATTAGTGCATACTAAATAATTTAACTTTAGCCTACTACTACAACCATATTATTTACCAGCAACATAAAGTGAAACAGAGGCAGAGGTGTCCTGCCACAGTCAGTAACAAATAAACAGAAAACAGTAGTGGTCAAATACAAATAAGGCAACAAGAGAAGTATCCTACACTTCTCTTTTGTAAAGTAAATCTGAACAGCCTATATGGGCATCTACATCAACTATATGATTTGCCTGAGAAGCTGGACAGGACAAAAAAAATTTTTTTTATTTTATTTGTAGCGGACGTAATTCTTTCGTGGCGGGCCGCAACAAATAAATGAATGTGTGGGAAACACTGTATACTTTGTGTTAAATTGGCTAATTGCCACAAAGTCTATACCAGGTGTGTCCAAACTTTTTCCACTGAGGGCCGCACACTGAAAATTCAAAGCAAGCGGGGTCCATTTTGGTATTTTTTATTTTAAAAACCAATACAATATATGTATAAAAAAATATACATTTAGGCTTCCACTCAGGCTTGATCCCGGGGACCCCAAAGGGTTTTGGTCCAAAAAATATGTCATTATTCAGTATTATTATTTGTGTTATTATTCAAGTTTTTAAATCTCTAGATAAACATTAGGTCTATCTGTTAATATAACATTTTTTAAAGATTTAAATTATATGCTCTTTTTGTCAAAGAAAACCCAAAATATGCAATATTTTCACCCAATAAAATTTTTAAGTGGGATATTTGAGATTATATAATTGGAGCCTTAAAAAGGTAAATAACTCATAACACCATTGATTTTAATTCATTATTATTTTTTGAGCAATGACACTTAAAAACTAATCACACTAAAACTGTAGGGGATCCAAAAGGGTCCTACTCATTAAAGTGTTAAAAAATAAATTATATATATATATTTTTTTTACTGTTTACTTTTAACACAATAATCTCGAGATCAACTTCAGATCTATCTGTCGATAATAAGTTTTATTGTTGTTTATGTTTTTTGTTTGTCCGTTTTAGGCCCTTCTTTAAAAAAAAACAGCTCGTTTTTTTACATGGCAAACATTTTCCCCAAAAAATATCTCAAAATATTTAATGTGACGTAATTGGAGCTTTGAATAGGTCAATAATTCATAATGACATTGATTTTGATTCATTATTATTTTTTAAAGAAAGAAACAGCCTACATGGCAGCTTTGTGTGATTAGAGTAAACATTGCTACATTTTCTTGTTACATTTCACCTGTTTGCTCTTTAAATACCACTTTTAATGTTTTTTATTTTTTTCAATCGTATTTTTAAAATGTGCCGTGGGGCCGTTAAAATGACCTGCGGGCCGCAAATGGCCCCCAGGCCGCACTTTGGACACCCCTGGTCTATACTGTACTGTCGGGGTGCTATGAATCGACAATAAAATTTGTCGCAGACAAATCCATTTGTCGATAATAGTCCGTGTGTAAAAAAAAAAATTGATTAAACTAACATTTAAGGCAAAATCTGCCATTTTAAACACAATAACATCACAAAATTGTATTTTATTTTTTAGGAAGCTAGACAGTGTTGGTTTGTTTTTTATTGCTGCTATTTTGACTGCCCTTTCCTTTACATACAAATTGATACTTTGTTTTTTATTGAAACTTTGTCTATTTTAAAATAGACAAAATTTTAATAGAGCACACACTGCAAAAACTGAAATCTAAGTAAGATGAAATACCTCGAATAAGGGTGATATTTGCTTATTTTCTGTCTGATAAGATAATTCTTCTCATTAAGCAGATTTTATTATAGAGTGTTTTACTTGTTTTAAGTGTTTTGGTCCTAAATGATCTCAGTAAGATATTACAGCTTGTTGCTGAGATTTGATGAGCTATATTGAGTAAAACATGCTTGAAACTAGAATATCAACTGTTGCAAAGCTGTGTCATCAACACTCACAAGTATAAAACTACTTGTTTAAAGTAATCATTTCTTACTTCAAGTATGTCAAAAAAAACAATCATGACTTTGACACAATTGTGTCTCATAATTAAAACAGATGACAGCCAAATGGACTTTGATGTTTTATTTTCAATGAAACAATAGAAAATACGTACTCATATAGTAGTACAGTTGTTATTAGTGAGAATATACTTATTTTAAGGTATTTTTGGGTTCATTGAGGTTAGCTAATTTTACTTGTTTTGGAAAGTCTTGACAAGCCAAATTTTTTTGTTCTATTGGCAGATACTTTTGCTTAGTTCAAATAAAATAACCCACTTTTTTTTTTTTTCTTCTTGTTTTTGAACACTGACTTTTTGCAGTGCAGTTACAGTATAAATACAATGAAGTAGTCAACGTAATTGATAGGTAGTCCATGCCTAAAGAAGCCTAAATGTGCATTTAAAAGGCAATGGCTAAAGTAGAGCCACTGAACATGTGTAGGCTTCATAATCTGATTAGTCGACTAATCGTTAAGATAGTCAATGATTAGTCGACTTTCGAAATAGTCGTTATGTGCCGCACTACTGTACAGTATATACATTAGAATAATAAAGAAAAATTACTCCATAAGTGTTCACACACACTTATAAAAGGAGAAGTTTGTGTTCAGAATTCAACAAGCATATCTAATTCAAATGAATTCTAAAACATAAACAGGTACATGTTATGGTTTTGTTGTCTGTTAGTAGTTATTCCAAAGGGTGTGTTTGGTGCAAAAACAACAACGTGCATCAACATACCATACCCACATAGGAAGCATCATGCTTTCCCCAGCTTTTGCAAACGTTGGTTGTATTATGAAGAGTTTAAAAACAGTGAATTCAGCCAGAAAATCCTCTAGACCGGGGGTCGGCAACCCGCGGCTCTAGAGCCGCATGTGGCTCTTTAGCGCCGCCCTAGTGGCTCTCTGGAGATTTTTCAAAAATGTATGAAGAATGGAAAAAGATGAGGGGGAAAAAAAATGTATTTTTTTGTTTTAGTATGGTTTCTGTAGGAGGACAAACATGACACAAACCTCCCTAATTGTTATAAATCACACCGTTTATATTAAACATGCTTCACTGATTCGAGTATTTGGCGAGCGCCCTTTTGTCCTACTAATTTTGGCGGTCCCTGAACTCACCGTATAGTTTGTTTACATGTATAACTTTCTCAGACTTTCTAGGACGTGTTTTATGCCACTTCTTTTTCCGTCTCATTTTGTCCACCACACTTTTAACGTTGTGCACAAAGGTGAGTTTTGTTGATGTTATTGACTTGTGTGGAGTGCTAATCAGACATATTTGGTCACTGCATGACTGCAAGCTAATCGATGCTAACATGCTATTTAGGCTAGCGATATGTACATATTGCATCATTATGCCTAATTTGTAGCTATATTTGAGCTCATTTAGTTTCCTTTAAGTCATCTTAATTAAATGTATATCTCATGACACATGTAATATGGCTTTTAATTTTTTGCGGCTCCAGACAGATTTGTTTTTGTATTTGTGGTCCAATATGGCTCTTTCAACATTTTGGGTTGCCGACCCCTGCTCTAGACTGTTGTTTAACAGCAGAAGACAGGGTGGAGTTTTAACTTTTAACTAAGGGTGTAACGGTACACAAAAATGTCGGTTCGGTACGTACCTCGGTTTAGAGGTCACGGTTCGGTTCATTTTCGGTACAGTAAGAAAACAACAAAATATACATTTTCTGGTTATTTATTTACCAACATTTGTGAACAATGGCTTTATTATTTTAACATTGCTTCAAAATAGCTGTGTGTGTGTGATGGATGTGAGCCACCACTAGGCTGATCAGTGCAACAGCAGGCAGTCATGAATGCTAAGCATAACAATAACATACATATACACACAGGGTCCATTGCCAGGGTTAATGCAGTCAGCATATATCAAATAAAAACTAAATAAGATAAGGCTCAGAATTGGTTTCTTAACAAAACCTTTCTACATATAAAGTGCAACATTTCCATTTATAAAGTGCAACATTAAACTGCTTCAAGTTGTTGCTCAGATTAAATAAAATGACAAAACTTTTCTTCTACATACAAAAAGTGCAACATTAAACCGTTTCAAGTCAACTCAGCCTCAGATTAACTTTTCTTTCCCCCCCCCCAGCCTTTAACCCTGGTGACTTTCACTCAATCTTCATGTTTTTTGCCAGAAAAATCAGTTTAAACCTCAACTAAAGCCAGAAATCTTGGGGTTATTTTAGATTCTGATTCACATTTCGACAGTCACATCAAATCAGTAACAAAATCGGCCTACTATCACCTCAAAAATGTAACAAGACTTAGAGGGCTCATGTCAGCTCATGACTTAGAAAAATGTGCACATGCCTTTATTACCAGTAGGCTAGACTATTGTAATGGTCTCCTTGCAGGTCTGCCCAAAAAAACTGTCAGGCAGCTACAGCTTGTTCAGAACGCTGCTGCTAGAGTTCTAACAAAGACCAAAAAATGTGAGCACATTACACCAATTCTTAAATCCTTACATTGGCTCCCTGTACATCAGAGAATTGATTTCAAAATCCTCCTGCTCACATATAAATCACTACATGGTCTAGGGCCAAAGTATATGACCAGTGCTTCCCTCACATTCATTTATTTGTGGCGGCCCGCCACGAAAGAATTACGTCCGCCACAAATATATCTATATATCTATATATATATCTATATATATATCTATATGTATATCTATATATATATATATCTATATATATATAGATATATATGTAGATATATATATATTTTTTTTTTTATTTTTTATTTTTGTCCTGTCCAGCTTCTCAGGCAAATCATATAGTTGATGTAGATGCCCATATAGGCTGTTCAGATTTACTTTACAAAAGAGAAGTGTAGGATACTTCTCTTGTTGCCTTATTTGTATTTGACCACTACTGTTTTCTGTTTATTTGTTACTGACTGTGGCAGGACACCTCTGCCTCTGTTTCACTTTATGTTGCTGGTAAATAATATGGTTGTAGTAGTAGGCTAAAGTTAAATTATTTAGTATGCACTAATTAAAGGGGCAGAGCTTTAAGAGACATTTTAGCTTTTATATTTTATAAGATATATTTTTTGTAAGAACCACAATTAATAAATATATTTCAGTGAATAACTTACTGTTCAAATCTGTATATAAATATGCACATAAAGTGTTGTAATTATATTGTAAAATGGATGGATGGATGGATGGACGTTTAAAACAAAACTGTTATTATTAATTAGTAAGTATACATTTTTTGAGCCTTTTTAGAGAAAATCAAATCATTGTAGTAAATTATGCAAATTACTCGATGATGTCATGGTGACCACGCCCATAGCCACGCCCCACCGCCAGAGGTATCTTGGCAGTTTATGGGAAACACTGTATTTCCTGTAAAGATGGCCCTACATCTGGTATAAGTCACTCTGGTAGAATAAAAAGGATGTGTGCATTTACCTTAGCGTATGCCTTCCCCCCCTTCAGTTCCTAAAAAGAGAGGCAAACAATGTCATCTGTGAATGCGGGGGTTACAAAAAGTCTTGACACTTTCAGCATGATGAAGTAGGACAAAACACATCAATCCTGGACCACACTACGGACATGTGATGGTCAAATATCTCTGAACATCGCTGGTTTGTGCTGTGACACAATTGCCTTTGATAAATGTCTTTAAATTCATGATGGTAATGTCATATTTAAAAGAAATTGATAACTTCAAGTGTTTGAAGCTTCCTTTAAAAAGGTTAGACAATGTAGCTTCACTTGTTATTGAGTCAGTCAAACTTAAAGGCCTACTGAAAGCCACTACTAGCGACCACGCAGTCTGATAGTTTATATATCAATGATGAAATCTTAACATTGCAACACATGCCAATACGGCCGGGTTAACTTATAAAGTGACATTTTAAATTTCCCGGGAAACTTCCGGCTGAAAACGTCTATGTATGATGACGTTTGTGCGTGACGTCAAGGGTTGAAGCGGAAGTATTGGCACCATTGTATCCCAATACAAAAAGCTCTGTTTTCATCGCAAAATTCCACAGTATTCTGGACATCTGTGTTGGTGAATCTTTTGCAATTTGTTCAATTAACAATGGAGACTGCAAAGAAGAAAGCTGTAGGTGGGATCGGTGTATTAGCGGCTGGCTGCAGCAACACAACCAGGAGGACTTTGAGTTGGATAGCAGACACGCTACGGTGAGTACGCAGCTTTCTTCCAAACATTTGATCGCTTGCCCGTACGTGCGTGGCGCTATGTGCATGTCACGTACGTAACTTTGGGGAAATATATGTTTCTTGCCGACTCTGATGACGGCCGGGGTGTCGTTGAAAGCTACAACGCCCGCCGCCGCGCAGCTGTCCTCACCTTGACTTCCTCCGTCTCCGGGCCGCCGACCGCACCAATCATCGTGGTGAAGTCCTTCGTTGCGCCGTCGATCGCTGGAACGCAGGTGAGCACGGGTCGTGATGAGCAGATGAGAGCTGGCGTAGGTGGAGAGCTAATGTTTTTAGCATAGCTCTGTCAAGGTCCCGTAGCTAAGTTAGCTTCAATGGCGTCGTTAGCAACAGCATTGCTAGGCTTTGCCAGGCGGTACAGTATTAACCGTGTAGTTACATGTCCATGGTTTAATAGTATTGTTGATCTTCTCTCTATCCTTCCAGTCAGGGGTTTATTTCTTTTGTTTCTATCTGCAGTTAAGCCCGATGCTATCACGTTAGCTCCGTAGCTAAAGTGCTTCGCCGATGTATTGTCGTGGAGATAAAAGTCACTGTGAATGTCCATTTCGCGTTCTCGACTCTCATTTTCAAGAGGATATAGTATCCCAGGTGGTTTAAAATACAAATCCGTGATCCACAATAGAAAAATCAATCAATGCAAAAAAAGGAGAGAGTGTGGAATCCAATGAGCCAGCTTGTACCTAAGTTACGGTCAGAGCGAAAAAAGATACGTCCTGCACTGCACTCTAATCATTCACTCTCACATTCCTCATCCAGAAATCTTTCATTCTGGTTCAAATTAATGGGGAAATCGTCGCTTTCTCGGTCCGAATCGCTCTCGCTGCTGGTGTAAATAATGGGGAAATGTGAGGAGCCCTTCAACCTGCGACGTCACGCTACTTCCGGTATAGGCAAGGCTTTTTTTTATCAGCGACCAAAAGTTGCAAACTTTAGCGTCGATGTTCTCTACTAAATCCTTTCAGCAAAAATATGGCAATATCGCGAAATGATCAAGTATGACCCTTAATGGATCTGCTATTCCCGTTTAAATAAAAAAAATTCATTTCAGTAGGCCTTTAAGTTGCACTGTAAGCATGGGGATTTTATTATTATTATTTTTTCCAAATATTTGGCTTGATTGTATTCATCTGCACACTCAGTTTCATGCTACTCTTGAGAATCAGCACTGAAATGGAACAAATGTGCCAAATAAGGCAGTGATGAATCATTTCCAGATTGCAATGTGTTTTAGATAGAAACATAACTTCTGTTTGTTTACATCACAGGACAACATGGAAACTTGAAGCCCGCATAGCTAATCCCAGCTCAACCAGTCAGCCACATAGCAATAAAGGAAACTGTCTGCTACCAATGAAAGATGTGCATTCCACAACATTACTGTGAGTTTTACAGAGCAATTGTTTTTACAAACATCTTTCTCATTGGTTGAGTGTGTTGAATTTCTGTGTGAAAGCCACAATAATAGTTGCCATAATGTGCATGTTGTTATTCTTTCAACCATAAACCAGTTACGATTGCTAATTGCAACCAAGTAGTGGACTCACTTTTTAATCAACTTAACTGAAAAATGATTGATTATGACCTCCATCCATTACCAAACCATTAGCATTACAGTCTTGTTGTCTCTATTGTAACCTGGTTTAATGACAATATCATTTATATTATGGACTTGGAGAAGGCATTGGACCGTGTCCCCCGGGAAGTCCTGTGGGGAGTGCTCAGAGAGTATGGGGTATCGGACTGTCTGATTGTGGCGGTCCGCTCCCTGTATGATCAGTGTCAGAGCTTGGTCCGCATTGCCGGCAGTAAGTCGGACACGTTTCCAGTGAGGGTTGGACTCCGCCAAGGCTGCCCTTTGTCACCCATTCTGTTCTGAACTTTTATGGACAGAATTTCTAGGCGCAGTCAGGGCGTTGAGGGGATCCGGTTTGGTGGCTGCAGGATTAGGTCTCTGCTTTTTGCAGATGATGTGGTCCTGATGGCTTCATCTGGCCAGGATCTTCAGCTCTCACTGGATCGGTTCGCAGCCGAGTGGGAAGCGACTGGGATGAAAATCGGCACCTCCAAGTCCGAGTCCATGGTTCTCGCCCGGAAAAGGGTGGAGTGCCATCTCCAAGTTGGGGAGGAGACCCTGCCCCAAGTGGAGGAGTTCAAGTACCTCAGAGTCTTGTTCACGAGTGAGGGAAGAGTGGATGGTGAGATCGACAGGCGGATCGGTGCGGCGTCTTCAGTAATGCGGACGCTGTATCGATCCGTTGTGGTGAAGAAGGAGCTGAGCCGGAAGGCAAAGCTCTCAATTTACCGGTTGAGCTACGTTCCCATCCTCACCTATGGTCATGAGCTTTGGGTTATGACCCAAAGGACAAGATCACGGGTACAAGCGGCCGAAATGAGTTTCCTCCGCCGGGTGGCGGGGCTCTCCCTTAGAGATAGGGTGAGAAGCTCTGTCATCCGGGAGGAGCTCAAAGTAAAGCCGCTGTTCCTCCACATGGAGAGGAGCCAGATGAGGTGGTCCGGGCATCTGCTCAGGATGCCACCCGAACGCCTCCCTAGGGAGGTGTTTAGGGCACGTCCGACCGGCAGGAGGCCACGGGGAAGACCCAGGACACGTTGGGAAGACTATGTCTCCCGGCTAGCCTGGGAACACCTCGGGATCCCTTGGGAGGAGCTGAACAAAGTGGCTGGGGAGAGGGAAGTCTGGGCTTCCCTGCTTAGGCTGCTGCCCCCGCGACCCAACCTCGGATAAGCGGAGGATGGATGGATGGATAATTTGAAGTACAGCATAATCAAATTGCTAACAAACATCAGCCAATAAAATAGACGTATACGAGCACAGGGGTCAGGATAATAATAATAATGTACCTTTCTGACTGAAACACGACACACACAGGGATCCAATACGCCAGTTCCTGCATTGGCGCTCATCTTACAGGGGAAAGAGAACCTCTTCCTCCAACGAACACAGTTGGCCTGGACTGGTTCCCTGTTTGGCGAAACCACAAAGATGAAAATCATTGAGTGTGCGCTATTTGAATACAATTACCGTAATTTCCGGACTATAAGCCGCTACTTTTTCCCCTCGTTCTGGTCCCTGAGGCTTATACAAGGGTGCGGCTTATATACGGCCTGTTCTTCTCCGACACCGACGAAGAGGATTTCGGTGGTTTTAGTACGCAGGAGGAAGACGATGACACAATGATTAAAGACTGACTTTTCATATACCGGTAGGCTGGTTATTTTGATAACGTACAGGCGAGCACTTTGTATTACTTTGCACCGTTGTATTATTTGTACTCTGCACGAATGCTGTTCGCCATGTCAAAGATGTGAAAGTTTGATTGAATGATTGAAAGATTTATTGTTAATAAATGGGACGCTTTGCGTTCCCAAACAGTCATCTCTGTCCCGACAATCCCCTCCGTGGTAGCAGGAACCCCTATATACTACGCTAATTACACATCAAAACCCTGCGGCTTATAGTCGGGTGCGGCTTATATATGGAGCAATCTGTATTTTCCCCTAAATTTAGCTGGTGCGGCTTATAGTCCGGAAATTACGGTATATTTGCATACTACATATTATATGCTAAAACTGTTTTACTCGCAGTGCCGACGAAACACTGAAGTTTTGGATTCGCAATAATACTGGGTTGGTTTGATAGGACCAAAGACAGAATGATGCATATGGGGAAACTAAAACAGAGCACAACCTCTGCTAATGCTTATGTGAAATAGACCATTTACAAAGAGCAGAGGGAGGAAAAATAAAGAACATACAGTGATAACACATGGTAGTATACATGAAAGCAAAGAACAAAAAAAGGTGTCAGTGACAAAATAAAATGGGTATGAACAAGAACTAAGTTTAAAAATAAGATAATTCTGAAATCGACCAACGTATCGAATTAAGATTAAAGATTAAAGTACCAATGATTGTCACACACACACTAGATGTGGTGAAATGTGTCCTCTGCATTTGTCCCATCCCCTTGGGGAGCAGTGGGCAGCAGCGGCGCCGCGCCCGGGAATCATTTTGGTGATTTAACCCCCAACTCCAACCCTTTGTTGCTGAGTGCCAAGCAGGGAGGTTATGGGTCCCATTTTTATAGTCTTTGGTATGACTCGGCTGGGATTTGAACTCCAACCTACCGATCTCAGTGTACTCTCTGTGCGATATAGAAAATGACTATATGGTGATATTGGAGTATACGTTCTCACGCAGTTGCTTTTAGCTGCGGGCATTACACTACAGCAGTGGTTATTAACCTGGGTTCGATGGAACCCTAGGGGTTCGGTGAGTCGGCCTCAGGGGTTCGGCGGAGCCTCCGGCACGGAGGTAAAGACACATCCGACTTATCGTGTAAATAAAAACTTCTCCCTACCGGCGTATTATGGATACCCCCAAACATTGTTCCCTCTAATTGTCCATCTGCAGGTTGTTTGATTGATCGATTGAAACTTTTACTAGCAGATTGCAAGGGAAGAGAATACATTATATGAACAGTACAGTTTACACCAGGGGTCCCCAAACTTTTTGACTCGGGGGCCGCACTGGGTTAAAAAATTTGGCCGGGGGCCGGGCTATATATATATATATATATATATATATATACTGTAAAAAAAATCCTATTTTTATGGTTAATTTACTCTAAATTTCTACTGTAATTCATCTTTTTTTTTTAAAATAGTTTATAAAACTGTAGAATTGAAGACATTATCTGTAAATAAACAATCCGCCTGTTGTTTTAAGTAATATGCCAGTAATGACAAACTATGTACATTTCTTTTTTTTTTTACATAAAAATACCAAATTAATTATGCATAGCATTTTCTGTTTTCTTAAATGACTTTCAAATTCATGTAATATTACGATATTTTTCCCGTAAAACGTTTCATGAAAATTTCTGTAATTATGTTTTTGATCATTATTTGGTTTACAATGTTTTACTTTGATTTTATGGTTTTTCGTTTGGCAGCCGTAGATGACCGTTTTTTTTACAGATTTTTTTTTTTTTTACAGTGTATACATTGTCTTTATATTCCAGCGAGTTCATCCGTTTTGTCATTTAACATCAATTAACATTGATGTTCATCAACATTTAACATTGTCATGTTATCGATGGGAAAATTCATTTTTAGACAATATGATTTGCCTGAGCGGCTAGGAGACACCCAGAGTAACAAGCGGTATAAAATGGATTAGAAAGGAAAGATAAAATAAAAAATAATAATAATTTTAAAAAATTAAAACACTTTTTTTTTTATTTGGGACTTCCCGTAGGCCGGATTTTGGATGCTGGGGGGCCGGATCCGGCCCGCGGGCCGTAGTTTGGGGACCCCTGGTTTACACAGTACAGTACATATTCCGTACAATTGACCACTAAATGGTAACACCCGAATAAGTTTTTTCAACTTGTTTAAGTTAATCAATTCATGGTAATGTGTGTAAGGCGTGTAATTTGTTGTGAGTTCATGCACTGTGTTGGTTTTGTTCTTTGAACAAGGTGATGTTCATGCACGGTTCATTTTGTGCACCAGTAAAAAAACAAATTACTTTTTCTTGAATTTAAAAAAACCACAACATTTTATTGTTCACTAAAGAAGGGTTCGGTGTATGCGCATATGAAACTGGTGGGGTTCGCTACCTCCAACAAGGTTAAGAACCACTGCACTACAGGCTCTTCTCACTCTTTCTTGTCTCTCCTTCCCACAGAGACGTAAAACAAGCGCACCTTCTTACATACGTCACATACGTATACGCCCTCGCGGAGCAGAGAGGTAGCGGCATGAGTAACGTTAGCTGTGGTGCGAGTGGTAATACGAGAGAAAGAAGGTGCGAATCTGGTAACAAATGAAGGAAGAATTAATTCCCAAGAAAAACAGCAGGGGGTCCATCGTCTGGCGGTGGTTTGGCTTCAAGCGGAAAGATGTTGAACAGACATCAGTAATATGTCAAGTATGCGGCAAAAGCGTTGCTACTAAAAGTAGCAGCACTGCTAATTTGTAGCATCATTTGAAAAGTCGCCTGCTAGAGAATGAAGAGTGCTTGAAACTCCGCATGTCAACATCTCCGGCTGGTGCCACACCCACAAAATTTCCACATCGATAACGTTCGCAGGAACCTACCACATAGTGAAGGACATACACTATTTGATTTCCTATTATGCAGCTCATTTTTATTTGACACTTATTGAAATATCTTGTGTGACATCATGCACAAAAGTGCACTAATAGCTTGTTTTAAAATGTCTCTGACAATCTTGCACTTTCAGTTTTGAAATGACATGAATGTTTGTGCCACTGCTTAATAACTGTTTTATAAATACACTTTTGGTCAATTGACTTCCCGTATTTTTCAGACTATACGTCGCAGTTTTTTTCATAGTTTGGCCGGGGGGTGCGACTTATACTCAGGAGCGACTTATGTGTGAAATTATTAACACATTAGTGTAAAATATCAAATAATATTATTTAGCTCATTCACGTAAGAGACTAGACCAGGGGTCGGCAACCCAAAATGTTGAAAGAGCCATATTGGACCAAAAATACAAAAACAAATCTGTCTGGAGCCGCAAAAAATTAAAAGCCATATTACATACAGATAGTGTGTCATGAGATATAAATTGAATTAAGATGACTTAAAGGAAACTAAATGACCTCAAATATAGCTACAAATGAGGCATAATGATGCAATATGTACATGTAGCTAGCCTAAATAGCATGTTAGCATCGATTAGCTTGCAGTCATGCACTGACCAAATATGTCTGACTAGCACTCCACACAAGTCAATAACATCAACAAAACTCACCTTTGTGCCTTCACGCACAACGTTAAAAGTTTGGTGGACAGAATGAGACAGAAAAAGAAGTGGCATAAAACACGTCCTAGAAAGTCGGAGAAAGTTATACTTGTAAAAAAAACTACGGTGAGTTCAAGGACCGCCAAAATTAGTAGGACAAAACGGCGCTCGCCAAATACTCGAATCAGTGAAGCATGTTTAATATAAACTGTGATTTATAACAATTAGGGAGGTTTGCGTCATGTTTGTCCTCCTACGGAAACCATATTAAAACAAAAACTTTTTTTTTTTCCTCATCTTTTTCCATTTTTCATACATTTTTAAAAAAGCTCCTGAAAGCCACTAGGGCGGCGCTAAAGAGCCGCATGCGGCTCTAGAGCCGCGGGTTGCCGACTCCTGGACTAGACGTATAAGATTTCATGGGATTTAGCGATTAGGAGTGACAGATTGTTTGGTAAACGTATAGCATGTTCTATATGTTATAGTTATTTGAATGACTCTTACCATAATATGTTGCGTTAACATACCAGGCACGTTCTCAGTCGGTTATTTATGCCTCATATAACGTACACTTATTCAGCCTGTTGTTTTGATAAGTCATCTTAGTGACATCATGCACAAAAGTGCAGTCATAGCTTGTTTCAAAATGTCTCTGACAATCTTGCACTTTCAGTTTTGAAATGACATGAATGTTTGCGCCACTGCTTAATAACTGTTTAATAAATACACTTTTGCTAAATTAACTTAGTTGTCATTTCCCTCTCTGCATGAAAGTTTAAAAGTAGCATATATTAATGCAGTATGAAGAAGAATGTTTTAATGTAGACACATAGAATCATCATACTGCTGTGATTGTATGCATCAAGTGTTCATTCAAGGCTAAGGCAAGATATCCAGATATATATCGTGTATCGTGACATGGCCTAAAAATATGGAGATATTAATAAAAGGCCATACAAGACCTAATTTGAATCCTCCAAATGTTACACACGTGCTTAGATCAGGGGTAGGGAACCTGTGGCTCTTTTGATGACTGCATCTGGCTCTCAGAGAAATCTTAGCTGACATTGCTATAAGTAATAAATAATTCCGCTGGTAATCACAGCGTTAAAAATAACGTTCAAAATATAAAACATTCTCATGCATTTTAATCCATCCATCCGTTTTCTATCGCACCTTTTCAAGAAGTCGCAATAACGGCATTTATTTATTATTGGTTAGCTTCAGAATAACAATGCTATTAAAAAGAATAAGAGACTTATTATACTCTAAAAAGGTTGGTCTTACTTAAAAATGCACGCATTTAGTTGTATTCAGAGTTTAAAAATATTATATGGCTCTCACGGAAATACATTTTAAAATATTTGGCGTTCATGGCTCTCTCAGCCAAAGAGGTTCCCGACCCCTGGCTTAGAATATAGATTGCCATTATCTGGAAAGATTATTTGTATTTTTTACAATTATTTGTCTTGTTTTTGTTATTTGTGCTAATTGTTGGGCCGCTTATCCGTATTGGTCGATTTTCATGAAAAAGTATGTCGTCAGCCGTTGCAGATTCGTACCTTTCAATGCTGATCACAATCGCGAATCCCCTCTGGTTGAAACTGTATTCAAGCCAGAAGCTAATTGTGGTCAGGTCCCCTAAGTTGATACTAATGACCTCCATTGTGGCAAATAAACTGCAATTCTTAGAATCTTCAATATATTGTCACTGGAGGATGAGACGAAACATGTTACATACCGAGAGGGTCATTGCAGCAGAAAGTAAGCAGCTATTAACAGGAAATTACAAGTAGATTAATAAGAGTCTGGACTTGAGAGATCTTGCCCCAAGTGGAGGAGTTCAAGTACCTGGGAGTCTTGTTCACGAGTGAGGGAAGAGTGGATTGTGAGATCGACAGGCGGATCGGTGCGGCGTCTTCAGTAATGCGGACGCTGTATCGATCCGTTGTGGTGAAGAAGGAGCTGAGCCGGAAGGCAAAGCTCTCAATTTACCGGTCGATCTACGTTCCCATCCTCACCTATGGTCATGAGCTTTGGGTTATGACCGAAAGGACAAGATCACGGGTACAAGCGGCCGAAATGAGTTTCCTCCGCCGGGTGGTGGTTCTCTCCCTTAGAGATAGGGTGAGAAGCTCTGTCATCCGGGAGGAGCTCAAAGTAAAGCCGCTGCTCCTCCACATGGAGAGGAGCCAGATGAGGTGGTTCGGGCATCTGCTCAGGATGCCACCCGAACGCCTCCTTAGGGAGGTGTTTAGGGCACGTCCGACCGGCAGGAGGCCACGGGGAAGACCCAGGACACGTTGGGAAGACTATGTGTCCCAGCTGGCCTGGTAACGCCTCGGGATCCCCCGGGAGGAGCTGGACGAAGTGGCTGGGGAGAGGAAAGTCTGGGCTTTTCTGCTTAGGCTGTTGCCCCCGCGACCCGACCTCGGATAAGCGGAAGAAAATGGATGAATGGATAGACTAGAGAGAAGATGATATAACAATAACTGTTGGTGTGTCAGCTTTGTCGCTGCCAAAACCTAAAAGGAGTATGGATCCATAAATTGGTGGTCTCGATACCAAGGGTAGCATCAGTATAGGATCGATACTAGAGTGATCCGATCGATTTGTTTTTCTTCTCAAAATCATTTATTTGTTGTGTTTGTTAATGTTTACGGACTCAGGGAATGCGTACTTGGACACTGGAGGACTTTGAAAGCAAAAACCAATGTATAAACGAGAATAAGAAACTGGTATAAAGATAGTGTTGATGTGGTTAAACTGTCAATAAATTGAACATTTTACTGTTTTAGTATCGACCAATCTCACTCATGGATGATTGTCATCGGAATCGGCAGCATACAATCCTGATTGGAACATCCCTACTTGTTATTAGGGACCGAGTCCATTTGGGACAGAGGACCCTATTGTATTTCTAGCGTTTTATTATTATACCGCCGCCTCTTTGAGTTGTAATTTGACATTGAATTTAAAGGCCTACTGAAAGCCACTACTAGCGACCACGCAGTCTGATAGTTTATATATCAATGATGAAATCTTAACATTGCAACACATGCCAATACGGCCGGGTTAACTTATAAAGTGACATTTTAAAATTCCCGGGAAATATCCGGCTGAAACATCGCGGTATGATGACGTATGCGCGTGACGAAGTCCGAGTAACGGAAGTTATGGTACCCCGTAGAATCCTATACAAAAAGCTCTGTTTTCATTTCATAATTCCACAGTATTCTGGACATCTTTTGCAATTTTTTTAATGAACAATGAAGGCTGCAAAGAAGACAGTTGTAGGTGGGATCAGTGTATTAGCAGCGGACTACAGCAACACAACCAGGAGGACTTTGTTGGAGCGCTAGCCGCGCTAGCCGCCGACTTCACCTTGACTTCCTACGTCTCCGGGCCGCCAAACGCATCGGGTGAAGTCCTTCGTCCTTCTGCCGATCGCTGGAACGCAGGTGAGCACGGGTGTTGATGAGCAAATGAGGGCTGGTTGGCGTAGGTGGAGAGCTAATGTTTTTAGCATAGCTCTGTGCAGTGCGGTTGCTAAGTTAGCTTCAATGGCGTCGTTAGCACAGCATTGTTAACCTTCGCCAGCCTGGAAAGCATTAACCGTGTATTTACATGTCCACGGTTTAATAGTATTGTTGATTTTCTATCTATACTTCCAGTCAGGGGTTTATTTCTTTTGTGTCTATATGCAGTTAAAGCAAGATGCTATCACGTTAGCTCGTAGCTAAAGCATTTTGCCGATGTATTGTCGTGGAGATAAAAGGCACTGAATGTCCATTTCGCGTTCTCGACTCTCATTTTCAAGAGGATATAGTATCCCAGGTGGTTTAAAATACAAATCTGTGATCTACAATAGAAAAAGGAGAGTGTGGAATCCAATGAGCCAGCTTGTACCTAAGTTACGGTCAGAGCGAAAAAAGATACGTCCATCACTGCCTCTCAAGTCCTTCACTGTAACGTTCCTCATCTACAAATCTTTCATCCTCGCTCAAATTAATGGGGTAATCATCACTTTCTCGGTCCGAATCTCTCTCGCTCCATTGTAAACAACGGGGAATTGTGAGGAATACTAGCTCCTGTGACGTCACGCTACTTCCGCTACAGGCAAGGCTTTTTTTTATCAGCGAGCAAAAGTTGCGAACTTTATCGTCGATTTTCTCTACTAAATCCTTTCAGCAAAAATATGTCAATATCGCGAAATGATCAAGTATGACACATAGAATGGATCTGCTATTCCCGTTTAAATAAAAAAAAATCATTTCAGTAGGCCTTTAACATGCTTCAAAACTCACCAAATTGGACACACACATCAGGACTGGCGAAAATTGCAATCTAATCAAAAAACCAAACCCCAAAACACAAAATTGCGCTCCAGAGCCCCCTAGTAAGAAAACACTGCCTGTAACTCCCAGTAGGAATGTCGTAGAGACATGAAACAAAAACCTCTATGTAGGTCTCACTTAGACCTATATTTCATACACTGACAACCCCCAGCAAAAATCAACAGGAAGTTTGCAGTTCCCCCTTCAAAACAAAAGTTGTGTAAAAACAGTCACCTTTTTTCAAACATTATCTCCTCTGAGCGTGTTTGTCGTGTCAGCTTCAAATTACCACAGGAGAGAGATTGAACCCTTCTGATTAAAAGTTGATGAAAGAGTTTTAATTACTGCTCCGGTTTGGATTTTATGAGCCCTCAAAGTCGGTCCCGTCCATCGCTGCTTGCAGCTTTAATTATCATTGTTATTTTGCAGTTGTGGCTTGTGCAGCCCTTTGAGACACTCGTGATTTAGGGCTATATAAATAAACATTGATTGATTGATTGATTGAGTTGTCATTGTCTTGTTCTGCTTCAAAGAAATGTGTCATGGTCCTTCTGCTGTTCTTCATGGAAGATCCCAGCAGGACAGTAGTTCGGGAGATTTCTTGATAGAAATTAATAGAAAGACATCGAATCAAAAACAAGGCACGCTTACTCACTCGACAGTACATTCATGCATAAAGGAAACAAGTAAATTCATTAATGTGATCGAATGAATAATAGCCAGCTCGGCGTGGCCGTGCTGAGGAGTGTGTCGCCAGTCATATCAACAACTGGGCAGCCAGAGTCCTTGATGGCAGCTCAGGTTTGTTGAGTCCATTTTTTTTTTTAAATCATCACCATTTAGAAATGAGATGGCATGTTAATGGTCAACCCGAGATCCTCATTTTTATTCGATTTTAAATAAAAACGGAATGCATATGAATGTATTTTTCCTGCAGCCCTGGTGCATGGGGTTTCTTTTCCCATAGTTCAAAAACATGTACGTTAGGTACTTCGAAAACTCTAAACCAGTGTTTTTCAACCTTTTTTTTTTCATTGAAAAAATCCAGAGGCACACCACCGGCAGAAATCATTAAAAAACGAAACTCAGTTGACAGTAAAAAGTTGTTGTCGCAATTGTTGGGTATGACTTTAAACCATAACCAAGCATGCATCAATATAGCTCTTGTCTCAAAGTAGGTGTACTTTCACAACCTGTCACATCACGTCGTGATTTATTTAGACTTTTTTGCTGTTTTCCTGTGTAGTGTTTTACTTCTTGTCTTGTGCTCCTATTTTGGTGGCTTTTTCTCTTTTTTTTGGTATTTTCCTGTAGAAGTTTCATGTCTTCCTTTGAGTGATATTTCCCGCATCTACTTTGTTTTAGCAATCAAGAATATTTCAGTTGTTTTTATCCTTCTTTGTGGGGACATTGTTGATTGTCATGCCATGTTCGGATGTACATTGTGGACGCCGTCTTTGCTCCACAGTAAGTCTTTGCTGTCGTCCAGCATTCTGTTTTTGTTTACTTTGAGTTTGAGTTTGAGTTTATTTCGAACATGCAAGCATACAACATGATACATCACAATTTCCAGTTTCTTTTCAACATGTTCGAAAAGGAGTAGGAAGAAGCAGAGCTTATTTAATCCTACCCCTTTTCTTTACATAACAGTTGCAAAACTTTTTGTTCACTTCCTGTTCACAATTTTTCACAATAAACTCCATAAGTAATCACAATAAAAATAAATAAATAAATAATAGTAAGAATTTAATAATAATAATTGGTGAAGTAAGTCATATTTCATATGATGAGATAAGTAAGATTACTTTAAGAATGAATGAATGGATGGATGAAATAAATTGAGAATGTTTGTCATGGTTCTTCTTCTTTGTACTTTGTAAACACTTTAAGTTTGAAGAGTTTCTTGAAGTGTATCATATTAGTACATTGTTTGATTGCTTTGCTTAATCCATTCCATAATTTAATTCCACATACTGATATACTTTGTAGCCAGTACAGTTTTAGTTTCGTTCTGCATAGCCTTCCCTAAGCTTCAATGCCTTTTCTTAGGGGCACTCACCTTTTGTTTATTTTGGGTTTAAGCAATAGACACCTTTTTACCTGCACCCTGCCTCCCACTGTTTCCGACATCTACAAAGCAATTAGCTACCTGCTGCCACCTACTGATATGGAAGAGTATTACACGGTTACTAAGCCGAGTTTTAGACAGCACCGACACTCAACAACAACATCATTTGCAGACTATAATTACTGGTTTGCAAAAAATATTTTTAACCCAAATAGGTAAAATTAGGTAATCTCCCACGGCACACCAGACTGGTTGAAAAACACTGCTCTAAACTTATAATACGACTGGAACAAACGCCATCTTAAATAAGCAGTATCGCTGAAGGGACAGACGGATTAAGGAGGATACAGTATCTGGCGGTAAGGAACTAAAGTGGTGAAGAGTTGTACAATGGCTTCCCTGTGTTGACACAAGCCTCTGGTTCACTGAATCACACATCCGACTTCTTAGGTATTCGTGTAATTTTAATATCGCTGCTGTCATGTAACAACACAAGACTAGAGCTAAACTCACACTCTAAGATGACTGGATCACGCTAAAATGCGCTTATGGGTTCATCACAGTTGCCTATGCGCAAAATAAGCAGGCTGACTCGAATCCCGTCTTTACCTCGATTCTTTAAACTGTTGTTCATGGAGCATTTAGGGTACGGTTACTTTTTCTCAGCTTGTAACTGTAGGTTTAAGTTAGAGGGATTGTGTAGCCAATTCTCTGAATTGATGAGAAAGAATAAACATCAAGCCAAAGGGTCTGTGTGCGTGGGCAGCGATGTAATACCCAGCATGACTTCACTCTCACTAGCATCCACTCCCACACACCTCAATGTGAATCCCTTCTGTCAATTTATACAGACCCCTTTTTAACTCTGTTATGTTGCTGTTTTACAGCAGGAGAACTAAGATACACTATATTGCCAAAAGTATTTGGACCCCCCCATCCAAATGATGAGGATCAGGTGTCCTAATCACAGGTGTATAAAATCAAGCACTTAGGCATGGAGACTGTTTCTACAAACACTTGTGAAAGAATGGGCCGCTCTCAGTGATTTCCAGCGTGGAACTGTCATAGGATGCCACCTGTGCAACAAATCCAGTCGGGAAATTTCCTCGCTCCTAAATATTCCAAAGTCAACTGGAAGAAAATGGAAGAGTTTGGGAACAACAGCAACTCAGCCACCAAGTGGTAGACCACGTAAACTGACAGAGAGGTCAGCATAGTGCAAAGACTTTCTGCACAGTCAGTTGCTACAGAGCTCCAAATTTCATGTGACCTTCCAATTAGCCCACGTACAGTACGCAGAGAGCTTCATGGAATAGGTTTCCATGGCCGAGCAGCTGCATCTAAGTCATACGTCACCAAGTCCAATGCAAAGCGTGGGATGCAGTGGTGTAAAGCACGTCACCACTGTACTCTAGAGCAGTGGAGACGCCTTCTCTGGACTGATGAATCACACTTTTCCATCTGGCAATCTGATGGACCAGTCTGGGTTTGGAGGTTGCCAGGAGAACGCTACATTTCGGAATGCATTGTGCCGAGTGTGAAATTTGGTAGGAGGAGGAATTATGGTGTGGGGTTGTTTTTCAGGAGTTGAACCTGGCCCCTTAGTTCCAGTGAAAGGAACTTTGAATGCTCCAGGTTACCAAAACATGTTGGACAATTCCATGCTCCCAACCTTGTGGAAACAGTTTGGAGCAGTTTGACTGTGCACCAGTACACAACGCAAGGTCCATAAAGACATGGATGACAGAGTATGGTGTGGATGAACTTGACTGGCCTGCACAGAGTCCTGACCTGAAACCGATAGAACACCTTTGGGATGAATTAGAACGGAGACTGAGAGCCAGGCCTTCTCCACCCACATTAGTGTGTGACCTTACTAATGCGCTTTTGGGAAGAATGGTGGGAAATTCCTATAAACACACTCCGCAACCTTGTGGACAGCCTTCCCAGAAGACTTGAAGCTGTAATAGCTGCAAAAGGTGGACCGACACCATATTGAACCCTATGGGTTAGGAATGGGATGGCACTTCAAGTTCATATGTGAGTCAAGGCAGGTGGCCAAATACTTTTGGCAATATAGTGTATGTTGTAAAAACCCTGAATGACCATGTCAGTGTTGAGAATGTATTATACCATAACAGTGAGTACATTGTGTTTTCATAAGATTGAACATACAAGCATTCACATTGGGTAAAAAAAAAAAGGTCTACTTTCACTTCAAAAAGAGCAGCTTGTGCACGTGCTGATTTTATCCCCAGGCTGATAAACGTGACAGAGGGAACTCCCAGCCAGCTGGACACTGTGTGCTTGGGTGACTCCGACATGATGATATGTACTGCACCGCACAACGCTTCTTGGCACACTACAATCCTATCGGTTAGTGAGTAAGCTTTCAGTTTTAAACAACATGGAGGAAGGCCCAGTCAGCTCAAACATCTTGTTAAACTTACCTACTTTAGTTTGCAGTCCTCTATTTCAGTGTTTTTCAACCACTGTGCCGCGGCACACTAGTGTGCCGTGAGATACAGTCTGGTGTGCCCTGGGAGATTATCTAATTTCACCTATTTGGGGTAAAAAATATTTTCTGCAAACCAGTAATTATAGTCTGCAAATGATGTGTTGTTGTTGAGTGTCGGTGCTGTCTAGAGCTCGGCAGAGTAACCGTGTAATACTCTTCCATATCAGTAGGTGGCAGCCGGTAGCTAATTGCTTTGTAGATGCCGGAAACAGCGGGAGGCAGGGTGCAGGTAAAAAGGTGTCTAAAGCTTAAACCAAAAATAAACAAAAGGTGAGTTCCCCTAAGGAAAGGCATCGAAGCTTAGGGAAGGCTATGCAGAACGAAACTAAAACTGAACTGGCTACAAAGTAAACAAAAACAGAATGCTGGACGACAGCAAAGACTTACTGTGGAGCAAAGACGGCTTCCACAATGTACATCCGAACATGACATGACAATCAACAATGTCCCCACAAAGAAGGATAAAAACAACTTAAATAGTCTTGATTGCTAAAACAAAGTAGATGCGGGAAATATCGCTCAAAGGAAGACATGAAACTGCTACAGGAAAATACCAAAAAAAGAGAAAAAGCCACCAAAATAGGAGCGCAAGACAAGAAGTAAAACACTACACACAGGAAAACAGCAAAAAAGTCCAAATAAGTCAGGGTGTGATGTGACAGGTGGTGACAGTACACCTACTTTGAGACAAGAGTTATAGTCATGCATGCTTGGTTATGCTTTAAAGTCATATCCAACAATTGCGACAACGACTTTTTACTGTCAACTGAGTTTAATTTTTAATGATTTCTGCTGGTGGTGTGCCTCCGCATTTTTTCAACGCCAAAAATGTGCCTTGGCTCAAAAAAGGTTGAAAAACACTGCTCTATTTAACAAAAACTAATTCAACCATTTTATTTCACACATCATTTTATATACAAAGTGCTCCATGTCAGAATTTACCACTACATTTCAACAAAATTTTTTAATAAACTTGGAATACGGTAACACTTTTTTAGGGCTGAGACAATGAGCAGTTTTCCAATAACAAGCCACGCTCATAAAAAGGCTTATAAAAGAACAAAGTTCCTTGAAATTAACAGTTGTGATGATTCCAACAAAGAAGAGAAGAAGCCTTGTTTGTTCATCCATATCAGACTACAGTAATTTAGAACAAGAAACATTTTTAACAATGGATATTTATGTATAAATCTATTATTAGAGATGTCCGATAATGGTTTTTTTGCCGATATCCGATATTGTCCAACTCTTAATTACTGATTCCGATATGAACCGATACCGATATATCATACTTGCCAACCTTGAGACCTCCGATTCCGGGAGCTGGGGGGTGGGGCGGGGGCGTGGTTGGGGGCGGGGTGCGTGGTTAAGAGGGGAGGAGTATATTTACAGCTAGAATTCACCAACTCGAGTATTTCATAAATATTTCATATATATATATATATATATATATATATATATATATATATATATATATATATATATACAGTATATATGAAATACTAGACTTTCAGTGAATTCTAGCTATATATATATATATATATATATATATATATATATATATATATATATATATTTATTTATTTTATTATACATATAAATAAAAGAAATACTAGAATTTCAGTGTTCCGGTGGCTATCCAGTAGATGGCAGTATTGTCCTGTTTAAGAGTGTCACAACATTGCTGTTTACGGCAGACGACCTGCTTTAAGGTAGACGAAAACGTGACTGCTGTTGTTGTGTGTTGTTACCGCACTGGGAGGACGTTAATGAAACTGCCTAACAATAAACCCACATAAGAAACCAAGAACTCGCTTTCGATCATTCTACAGTTATAACGTGATTGGGCAGGCACGCTGTTTATATCGTGGGAACGCGGACGTGAAAACAGACTGTCGCCGCTGTCCCCACTCAGGTCCGCATGGAGCTGGAGGGGGCGTGGCCTCCAGCTCCGGCTGAATTCCGGGAGTTCATCGGGAGAAAATTTCTTCCGGGAGGTTATCGGGAGAGGCGCAGAATTCCGGGAGTCTCCCGGTAAAACCGGGAGGGTAGGCAAGTATGTGATATATAGTCGTGGAATGAACACATTATTATGCCTAATTCTGTTGTGATGCCTCGCTGGATGCATTAAACAATGTAACAAGGTTTTCCAAAATAAATCAACTCAAGTTATTGAAAAAAGTGACATCATGGCACTGCCATATTTATTATTGAAGTCACAAAGTGCATTATTTTTTTTAACATGCCTCAAAACAGCAGCTTGGAATTTGGGACATGCTCTCCCTGAGAAAGCATGAGGAGGTTGAGGTGGTCGGGGTTGGGTGGGACGGGGGGTGTATATTGTAGCGTCCCAGAAGAGTTAGTGCTGCAAGGGGTTCTGGGTATTTGTTCTGTTGTGTTTATGTTGTTTTACGGTGCGGATGTTCTCCCGAAATGTGTTTGTCATTCTTGTTTGGTGTGGGTTCACAGTGTGGCGCATATTTGTAATAGTGTTAAACTTGTTCATACGGTCACCCTCAGTGTGACCTGTATGGCTGTTGACCAAGTATGCCTTGCATTCACTTGTGCGTGTAAAAAGCCGTAGATATTATGTGACTGGGCCGGCACGCAAAGGCAGTGCCTTTAAGGTTTATTGGCGCTCTGTACTTCTCCCTACGTCCGTGTACACAGCGGCCTTTTAAAAAGTCATACATTTTAGTTTTTGAAACCGATACCAATAATTTTGAAACCGATATCGATAATTTCCGATATTACATTTTAAAGCATTTATCGGCCGATAATATCGGCAGCCCGATATTATCTGACATCCCTACCTATTAGTGGTCCCACTAAAACTACTTTTTTACACATTTTTTGAATAGTCCATTCTTAAAAATAAACATTTCTGCCAGAGTGTTTAACATCCAAAGTAGAAATTGGTGACATGATTTAAAATCCATAATATTGCAGCCTCTTGCAATAATGACATTCTGTGTGTCAGCCATGATATTAGGGTTGCAGCATTTCCTGGTAATCTTTGATTGTATTTATTAACAGTAATGATGTTGGCTTTTCCCTTACAAATGTTACTAATCACTGTGGTGTGGCAGCCAGGAGGAGGTTGGCCTATCAATCATGAGGCAGACAATGCCATCTTACTGACGTCTTATACATCTACAGCAGTGTTTTTCAACCACTGTGCCGCGGCCTGTGAGATACAGTCTGGTGTGCTGGGGGAGATTATGTCATTTGACCTATTTGGGTTAAAAATATTATTTGCAAACCAGTAATTATAGTCTGCAAATGATGTGTTGTTGTTGAGTGTCGGTGCTGTCTAGAGCTCGGCAGAGTAACCGTGTAATACTTTTCCATATCAGTAGGTGGCAGCAGGTAGCTAATTGCTTTGTAGCTGTCAGAAACAGCGGGAGGCAGGGTGGAGGTAAAAAGGTGTCTAATGCTTAAACCAAAAATAAACAAAAGGTAAGTGCCCCTAAGAAAAGGCATTGAAGCTTAGGGAAGGCTATGCAAAACGAAACTGGCTATAAAGTAAACAAAAACAGAATGCTGGACGACAGCAAAGACTTACTGTGGAGCAAAGACTGTGGAGTACATCCGAACATGACATGACAATCAACAATGTCCCCGCAAAGAAGGATAAAAACAACTGAAATATTCTTGATTGCTAAAACAAAGTAGATGTGGGAAATATCGCTCAAAGGAAGACATGAAACTGCTACAGGCAAATACCAAAAAAAGAGAAAAAGCCACCAAAATAGGAGCGCAAGACAAGAACTAAAACACTACACACAGGAAAACAGCAAAAACAGGTGGTGACAGTACACCTACTTTGAGACAAGAGCTATATTGATGCATGCTTGGTTATGCTTTAAAGTCATACCCAACAATTGCGACGACGACTTTTTACTGTCAACTGAGTTTGGTTTTTGTGTGCCACTGGATTTTTTCAACGCAAAAAATGTGCCTTGTAGGGGTGTAACGGTACGTGTATTTGTATTGAACCGTTTCGGTACGGGGTTCTGGTTTGGTTCGGATGTGTACCGAACGAGTTTCCACACGGACATATTAAGTAGCGTAACGCACGCTGTGTAAACAATGCACACCGAGGCACAACACACGGCATGCTAGCAGCTAACGGGCTAGGATAGACTGACCATACGTCCTCTTTTCACCGGACATGTCCTCTTTTGCGGAGCTGTCAAAATGCCTCAAATGTCCGGCATTTTGAGTTAGGGTTGCGTGTATTTTCAATGTACGTTCAGGGTTAAGAAGGGGTTAAAAACAAAACAAATTGTGAGCATCATGCAGCATTGGTGAGGGAGGGTCAGAGACAGAGAGAGAGAGAGAGTTATGATAAACGCGCATGCGTCATCAGGCTCTGCTTTTTATCCATAGATTTATCACATTTAATGTTTTATTATCTATAGCAGGGGTGTCAAAAGTGTGCCCCGGAGGCCATTTGCGGCCCACAGCTAATGTTTTAAAGGCCCACGGCACATTCTAAAAATACTATTCAAATAAACAAAAACATAACAAAAGTGAAATAAAAAAGCTTAAAGGTGAAATGTAATTTAGAAAAAGTTGCAATGTTGACTAATAAAACAAAGCAGTTTTTTTTTTCTTTCAAACTGTCATTGCTCAAAACATAATATTGAATAAAAATCAATGTTATTATGAATTATTGACCTATCCCAGGTTCCCATTACTTCACATCAAATATTACACAAAGAAAAATATTTTTGGTTGAAGATTTTGCAAATTTGGTAAATAAATAACCAAAAAATTTATATTTTGTTGTTTTCTTACTGTACCGAAAATGAACCGAACCGTGACCTCTAAACCGAGGTACGTACCGAACTGAATTTTTTGTGTACCGTTACACCGCTAGTGCCTTGGCTCAAAAAAGGTTGAAAAACTCTGTACTAGGATGATCACTGGTCTTTTATTTAAAGGGGAGCTGCACTTTTTTTTAGGAGTTTTGCCTATCGTTCACAGTCATAATGAGAGACAAGAACATGCATGTCTTTTTTTTTTTTTTTTTTTTTTTTAGGATTTTAAAGATGATAAAAAATTCTTGGAAGATGAGGCTAACGGGAGTCACCTTTGTGGCCTTCAAAACCCTCTAAGACAACTTCAAAAACCCTCTAGCAATGTGTTGTATACACACTGCAACTACGTATGTGTAATGTAATAACAGACACCATCATAACAATATATAATATTTACAATATTTACCGTATTTTGGTCATTTTATGCACAGCCGTACTAATTCATATCCAACATTGTGAGAACAACTTTTTACTGTCGATATCAGCTGCTGAGTTTCATTTTTTAATGATTTCTGCTGGTGGTGTGCCTCGGGATTTCTTCAACACAAAAAATGTCCCTTGGCTCACAAAATGTTGAAAAACTCTGCTGTAGATCATTTTTTTTCAACCTTCTTTTTTGTTTTTACCTGCACCCTGCCTCCCGCTGTTTCCGACATCTACAAAGCAATTAGCTACCGGCTGCCACCTACTTTTGCGTTGAAAAAATGCAGAGGCACACCTCCAGTACTGTCACCACCTGTCACATCACACCCTGACTTATTTGGACTTTTTTGCTGTTTTCCTGTCTGTAGTGTTTTAGTTCTTGTCTTGCGCTCCTATTTTGGTGGCTTTTTCTCTTTTTTTGGTATTTTCCTGTAGCAGTTTCATGTCTTCCTATGAGAGATATTTCCCACATCTACTTTGTTTTAGCAATCAAGAATATTTCAGTTGTTTTTATCCTTCTTTGTGGGGACATTGTTGATTGTCATGTCATGTTCGGATGTACTTTGTGGACGCCGTCTTTGCTCCACAGTAAGTCTTTGCTGTCGTCCAGCATTCTGTTTTTGTTTACTTTGCAGCCAGTTCAGTTTTAGTTTCGTTCTGCATAGCCCTCCCTAAGCTTCAATGCCTTTTCTAAGGGGCACTCACATTTGGTTTATTTTTGGTTTAAGAATTAGACACTTTTTTACCTGCACCCTGCCTCCCGCTGTTTCCGACATCTACAAAGCAATTAGCTACCTGCTGCCACCTACTTTTGCGTTGAAAAAATGCACAGGCACACCTCCAGTACTGTCACCACCTGTCACATCACACCCTGACTTATTTGGACTTTTTTGCTGTTTTCCTGTCTGTAGTGTTTTAGTTCTTGTCTTGCGCTCCTATTTTGGTGGCTTTTTCTCTTTTTTTTGGTATTTTCCTGTAGCAGTTTCATGTCTTCCTATGAGAGATATTTCCCGCATCTACTTTGTTTTAGCAATCAAGAATATTTTAGTTGTTTTTATCCTTCTTTGTGGGGACATTGTTGATTGTCATGTCATGTTCGGATGTACTTTGTGGACGCCGTCTTTGCTCCACAGTAAGTCTTTGCTGTCGTCCAGCATTCTGTTTTTGTTTACTTTGCAGCCAGTTCAGTTTTAGTTTTGTTCTGCATAGCCTTCTCTAAGCTTCAATGCCTTTTCTAAGGGGCACTCACCTTTGTTTATTTTTGGTTTAAGCATTAGACACCTTTTTACCTGCACCCTGCCTCCCGCTGTTTCCGACAGCTACAAAGCAATTAGCTACCGGCTGCCACCTACTGATATGGAAGAGTATTACACGGTTACTCTGCCCAGCTCTAGACACACTCAACAACAACACATCATTTGCAAACTATAATTACTGCTTTGCAAAACATATTTTTAACCCAAATAGGTAAAATGACATCATCTGTCGCGGCACAGTGGTTGAAAACCCCTGACATCTTAGATACTTTACTTACCCACTTCCACCTATCTGGGATTAAGACCATTAAATGAATGTCGGCCGCTAATTAAACCGTCTTAACCTCTGAGCTCGGTGTAAATAAATGAGTGGTGTAAACAAGCGTCTCACCTCGAAGACTCCTCGGAGAATCCGCCGTCCAAAAGTCGGACTTTACAGAAGAGAACGCCGTTGACGAACGGAACCGACGAGAGCTCGTCCAGCTCAAAATTCACCTTGAATTTGAATTTCTTTTTTTTCATCATCATTAAATCCATACACAGTCTTTTGAGGAGGATGTTTAGCGTCGACGGTCCATTGTGCGACGGTACCGACACCGCCGAGATGTGTGCTGGTTGGAGGATGGGGACGCTGTCCACAACACTCGTCCATCGCCCGAAGGATGCACCCGAAACACTTCCTGCGGAGCTTTTCAAAATAAAACCGAGCAACACAATTCAGCGATGTATCCAGTGTGTGTACGGATTCGGAATAAATGCAATCTGCGACGGCAGTACAACAATACAATTAAATATGGTCAAACGTGCTGTATTGATGATTTTTGTATTGGTTCTAATCAGATTCGTTCAGTTCAGTTTCAGTTTATTTGGAACATGCAATGTACTGCATCACATATTTCCGGTTGTATCATTACAGCACGTCCGAAAAGGAGTAGGAAGAAGCTGAGTTTATTTAATCCTGTCCCTTAGCAATTGTATCCCATTCCTTGTTCTCTGTAACAGAACAGTGAATAAATAAACAATATACCATAGTAAGTAAACAATTATCCGTCTCATACATTTTCTACAGCTTGTCCCTTTCGGGGTCGCGCGGGGACAAGTCGCCACCTCATCGCAAGGCCAACACAAACAAATATTAAATACATAAATAAGCTTTATCTAAAAAAAAAAAAAGGGTTCAAGATCCATCCCTTTTCTACCGCTTGTCCCTTTCGGGGTTGCGGGGGGTGCTGGAGCCTATCTCAGCTGCATTCGGGCGGAAGGCGGGGTGCACCCTGGACAAGTCGCCACCTCATCGCAGGGCCAACACAAGCAAATATTAAATACATAAATAATCTTTATCTCAAAAGGGTTCAAGACCCATCCATTTTCTACCGCTTTTCCCTTTCGGGGTTGCGGGGGGTGCTGGAGCTTACGTCAGCTGCATTCGGGCGGGAGGCGGGGTACACCCTGGACAAGTCGCCACCTCATCGCAGGGCCAACACAAACAAATATTAAATACATAAATAATCGTTATCTCAAAAAAAAAAAGGGTTCAAGATCCATCCATCCATCCATTTTCTACCGCTTGTCTCTTTCGGGGTTGCGGGGGGTGCTGGAGCCTATCTCAGCTGCATTCGGGCGGAAGGCGAGGTGCACCCTGGACAAGTCGCCACCTCATCGCAGGGCCAACACAAGCAAATATTAAATACATAAATAATCTTTATCTCAAAAGGGTTCAAGACCCATCAATTTTCTACCGCTTTTCCCTTTCGGGGTTGTGGGGGGTGCTGGAGCTTACGTCAGCTGCATTCGGGCGGAAGGCGGGGTACACCCTGGACAAGTCGCCACCTCATTGCAGGGCCAACGCAAACAAATATTAAATACATAAATAATCTTTATCTCAAAAGGGTTCAAGATCCATCCATTTTCTACCGCTTGTCCCTTCTGGGGTTGCGGGGGGTGCTGGAGCCTATCTCAGCTGCATTCGGGTGGGAGACGGGGTGCACCCTGGACAAGTCGCCACCTCATCGCAGGGCCAACACAAACAAATATTAAATACGTAAATAATCGTTATCTCAAAAAAAAAGGGTTCAAGATCCATCCATCCATCCATTTTCAACCGCTTGTCTCTTTCGGGGTTGCGGGGGGTGCTGGAGCCTATCTCAGCTGCATTCGGGCGGAAGGCGGGGTGCACCCTGGACAAGTCGCCACCTCATCGCAGGGCCAACACAAACAAATATTAAATACATAAATAATGTTTATCTCAAAAGGGTTCAAGATCCATCCATTTTCTACCGCTTGGGGGGGGGGGGGGTGTTGGAGCCTATCTCAGCTGCAATCGGGCGGAAGGCGGGGTGCACCCTGGACAAGTCGCCACCTCATCGCAGGGCCAACGCAAACAAATATTAAATACATAAATAATCTTTATCTCAAAAGGGTTCAAGATCCATCCATTTTCTACCGCTTGTCCCTTCTGGGGTTGCGGGGGGTGCTGGAGCCTATCTCAGCTGCATTCGGGTGGGAGACGGGGTGCACCCTGGACAAGTCGCCACCTCATCAAAGGGCCAACACAAACAAATATTAAATACGTAAATAATCGTTATCTCAAAAAAAAAGGGTTCAAGATCCATCCATCCATCCATTTTCAACCGCTTGTCTCTTTCGGGGTTGCGGGGGGTGCTGGAGCCTATCTCAGCTGCATTCGGGCGGAAGGCGGGGTGCACCCTGGACAAGTCGCCACCTCATCGCAGGGCCAACACAAACAAATATTAAATACATAAATAATGTTTATCTCAAAAGGGTTCAAGATCCATCCATTTTCTACCGCTTGGGGGGGGGGGGGGTGTTGGAGCCTATCTCAGCTGCAATCGGGCGGAAGGCGGGGTGCACCCTGGACAAGTCGCCACCTCATCGCAGGGCCAACGCAAACAAATATTAAATACATAAATAATCTTTATCTCAAAAGGGTTCAAGATCCATCCATTTTCTACCGCTTGTCCCTTCTGGGGTTGCGGGGGGTGCTGGAGCCTATCTCAGCTGCATTCGGGTGGGAGACGGGGTGCACCCTGGACAAGTCGCCACCTCATCAAAGGGCCAACACAAACAAATATTAAATACATAAATAATCGTTATCTAAAAAAAAAGGGTTCAAGATCCATCCATTTTCTACCGCTTGTCCCTTCCGGGGTTGCGGGGGGTGCTGGAGCCTATCTCAGCTGCATTCGGGCGGAAGGCGGGGTGCACCCTGGACAAGTCGCCACCTCATCGCAGGGCCAACACAAACAAATATTAAATACATAAATAATGTTTATCTCAAAAGGGTTCAAGATCCATCCATTTTCTACCGCTTGGGGGGGGGGGGGGGGGGTGTTGGAGCCTATCTCAGCTGCAATCGGACGGGAGGCGGGGTGCAACCTGGACAAGTCGCCACCTCATCGCAGGGCCAACACAAACAAATATTAAATACGTAAATAATCGTTATCTCAAAAAAAAAGGGTTCAAGATCCATCCATCCATCCATTTTCAACCGCTTGTCTCTTTCGGGGTTGCGGGGGGTGCTGGAGCCTATCTCAGCTGCATTCGGGCGGAAGGCGGGGTGCACCCTGGACAAGTCGCCACCTCATCGCAGGGCCAACACAAACAAATATTAAATACATAAATAATGTTTATCTCAAAAGGGTTCAAGATCCATCCATTTTCTACCGCTTGGGGGGGGGGGGGGGGGTGTTGGAGCCTATCTCAGCTGCAATCGGGCGGGAGGCGGGGTGCAACCTGGACAAGTCGCCACCTCATCGCAGGGCCAACACAAACAAATATTAAATACATAAATAATGTTTATCTCAAAAGGGTTCAAGATCCATCCATTTTCTACCGCTTGTCCCTTTCGGGGTCGCGGGGGGGGGGGGGTGCTGGAGTCTATCTCAGCTGCATGCGGGCGGAAGGCGGGGTACACCCTGGACAAGTCGCCACCTCATCGCAGGGCCAACACAAACAAATATTAAATACATAAATAATGTTTATCTCAAAAGGGTTCAAGATCCATCCATTTTCTACCGCTTGTCCCTTTCGGGGTCGCGGGGGGGGGGGGGGGGTGCTGGAGTCTATCTCAGCTGCATGCGGGCGGAAGGCGGGGTACACCCTGGACAAGTCGCCAAACAAATATTAAATACATAAATAATCTATCTAAAAAAAAAAAAATTGGTTCAAGATGTTCATCATAATTATTGTCTGTGTACTTTTGTGAACAGTAAACAGAATGTGTGTAACTAGTGATCATGCTGCGATCAATTCTGACATGAATATTTTATTATGTGAAATCTAAGTAGCCCACTAAAAAATCAGTGATCTCTACCATACTCCGAATTTAGAACAGGGGTATTCTATAAAGTGCCTGCGTACACAGTATAACTATCATGAACACATCGAAACATTTATTTTGAAAGTATAAGCTAAACACAATGCAGCACACACACACATTTTGATATTAGCCACTTGGATCGTTTTAACACATTATCCAGGGTTTTTCAACCACTGTGTTTGAGCGATATTTACCGCATCTACTTTATTTTAGCAATCTAGAATATATCAGTTGTCCTTCTTTGTGGGGACATTGTTGATTGTCATGTCATGTTGGGATGTACATTGTGGACGCCGTCTTTGCTCCACAGTAAGTCTTTGCTGTCGTCCAGCATTCTGTTTTTGTTTACTTTGTAGCCAGTTCAGTTTTAGTTTCGTTCTGCATAGCCTTCCCTAAGCTTCAATGCCTTTTCTTAGGGGCACTCACCTTTTGTTTATTTTTGGTTTAAGCATTAGACACCTTTTTACCTGCACCCTGCCTCCCGCTGTTTCCGACAGCTACAAAGCAATTAGCTTTGCAAACTAGTAATTATAATCCGCAAGCATGCCGTTGTTGAGTGTCGGTGCTGTCTCGAGCTCGGCAGCGGGAGGCAGGGTGCAGGTAAAAAGGTGTCTAATGCTTAAACCAAAAATAAACAAAAGGTGAGTGCCCCTAAGAAAAGACATTGAAGCTTAGGGAAGGCTATGCAGAACGAAACTAAAACTGAACTGGCTACACAGTAAACAAAAACAGAATGCTGGACGACAGCAAAGACTTACTGTGGAGCAAAGACGGCGTCCACAAAGTACATCCCAACATGACATGACAATCAACAATGTCCCCACAAAGAAGGATAAAAACAACTCAAATATTCTGGATTGCTAAAACAAAGTAGTAGGAAGACATAAAACTGCTACAGGAAAATACCAACAAAACAGGAAAAGCCACCAAAATAAGAGCGCAAGACAAGAACTAAAACACTACACACAGGAAAAAAAACTCCAAATAAGTCACGGTGTGATGTGACAGTACTTAGAGACAAGAGCTATATTAATGCATGCTTGGTTATGGTTTGAATTCATATCCAACACTTGTGAGAACAACTTTTTACTGTCAATATCTGCTGAGATTATTTTTTAATGTTTTCTGCTGGTGGTGTGCCTCCGCATTTTTTCAACGCAAAAAATGTGCCTTGGCTTAAAAAAGGTTGAAAAACGGTGGACTGTACAGAATAAATGAAATCTGTGACTGCAGTAAATAACAATACAATTAAATATGGTCAAACGTGCTTTATTGATGATTTTTGTGTACCGCTCCTTATTGTATTGGTTCTAATCAGACTCGTTTGTGTAACTAGTGATCAATTCTGGCATTAATAGAATAGAATGGACTTTATTGTCATTATATTTGCATATAACGAGATTAAAGGCCTACTGAAAGCCACTACTAGTGACCACGCAGTCTGATAGTTTATATATCAATGATGAAATCTTAACATTGCAACACATGCCAATACGGCCGGGTTAACTTATAAAGTGACATTTTAAATTTCCCGCTAAACTTCCGGTTGAAAACGTCTATGTATGATGACGTTTGTGCGTGACGTCAATGGTTGAAACGGAAGTATTCGGACACATTGTATCTCAATACAAACAGCTCTGTTTTCATCGCAAAATTCCACAGTATTCTGGACATCTGTGTTGGTGAATCTTTTGCAATTTTTTAAATGAACAATGGAGACTGCAAAGAAGAAAGCTGTAGGTGGGATCGGTGTATTAGCGGCTGGCTGCAGCAACACAACCAGGAGGACTTTGACTTGGATAGCAGACGCGCTATCCGACGCTAGCCGCCGACCGCACGGATGATCGGGTGAAGTCCTTCGTCCTTCCGTCGATCGCTGGAACGCAGGTGAGCACGGGTGTTGATGAGCAGATGAGGGCTTGCTGGCGTAGGTGGAGCGCTAATGTTTTTATCATAGCTCTGTGAGGTCCCGTTGCTAAGTTAGCTTCAATGGCGTCATTAGCAACAGCATTGTTAAGCTTCGCCAGGCTGGAAAGCATTAACCGTGTAGTTACATGTCCATGGTTTAATAGTATTGTTGATCTTCTGTCTATCCTTCCAGTCAGGGGCTTATTTCTTTTGTTTCTATCTGCAGTTAAGCACGATGCTATCACGTTAGCTCCGTAGCTAAAGTGCTTCACCGATGTATTGTCGTGGAGATAAAAGTCACTGTGAATGTCCATTTCGCGTTCTCGACTCTCATTTTCAAGAAGATATAGTATCCCAGGTGGTTTAAAATACAAATCCGTGATCCACAATAGAAAAAGGAGAAAGTGTGGAATCCAATGAGCCAGCTTGTACCTAAGTTACGGTCAGAGCAAAAAAAGATACGTCCTGCACTGCACTCTAGTCCTTCACTCTCACGTTCCTCATCCACAAATCTTTCATCCTCGCTCAAATTAATGGGGTAATCGTCGCTTTATCGGTCCGAATCGCTCTCGCTGCTGGTGTAAACAATGGGGAAATGTGAGGAGCCTTTCAACCTGTGACGTCACGCTACTTCCGGTACAGGCAAGGCTTTTTTTATCAGCGACCAAAAGTTGCGAACTTTATCGTCGATGTTCTCTACTAAATCCTTTCAGCAAAAATATGGCAATATCGCGAAATGATCAAGTATGACACTTAATGGATCTGCTATCCCCGTTTAAATAAAAAAAAATCATTTCAGTAGGCCTTTAAGGACTCCAATTTAAGGTGCGGTAGTGGAAACAAATATGGAATAAAAATAAATCACACAAGTAGTAATAAAGATAAAAAATAAGAATTTAAATAAACAGACTATTATCCAATAAAAACAATAAGCAATCCTGTACAATATACAAAATCCTGTACAATATACTGAACAAAAGAGTACCAGAGTAATAAAGTAATAACAATCAGTGTCGGACGTATTGCACTCGAAGGGTAATATTGCACAGTCGGGTATTAGGGTAGGATATTGTATAGGGGTGAATTATTTATTACAAGTTTAAGTCAAGATGGTGACATCTCTGGGAAAGAAGCTGTCTCTGAGCCTGTTTGTTCTGGCTCTGATGCACCTGTAGCGCCTGCCCCATGGTAGCAGGTGGAAGCCATGCAGGGTGTGTGCCGTCACACAGTATTTTATTATGTGCAACCTAAGTGGCCCACTAAAAATCAGTGCTCTCTACCATACGCCGAATTTAGAATGGGGGGTATTTTATAAAAGTTCCTGCATACACAGTATAACTATCATGAACACATCAAAACTTTTATTTTGAAAGTAAGCTAAATAAACAAAGTTAAAGTTAGAGTACCAATGATTGTCACACACACACGAGGTGTGGCAAAATTATTCTCTGCATTTGACCCGTCACCCTTGACCACCCCCTGGGAGGTGAGGGGAGCAGTGAGCAGCAGCGGTGGCCGCGCCCGGGAATCATTTTTGGTGATTTAACCCCCAATTCCAACCCTTGGTGCTGAGTGACAAGCAGGGAGGTAACGGCTCCCATTTTTATAGTCTTTGGACAATGCAGAACGCACACATTCTAATATTAACCCACGACCCCGAATGGGACAAGCGGTAGAAAATGGATGGATGGCACTCGGATCATTTTAACACATTATAGTCTAGACCACGGGTGTCAAACTCCAAACCCGGGGGCCAGGAAAGCCTGGGAAAAGGGTGTGTTAATAAAATACTTCATTTTTTAAATGTTTATAATTATTTCTAATTTGACAGGAAAAAAGGCTAATTGTCAGGGTTGTCCCTGACAGTTTGATCAAGTTTTAGTTTTTCTCTGCTTTTGTCTTAGTTTCCTGTCTTTAGTTCCTGTCAGTGCTTTTATTTTGTCTTCATTTCCTGATTGTCTCCCTAAGTGCTTTGTCCCCTCAGCTGTGGCTGATTGGCACGTGGCCACACCTGGTGCCAGTCAGCCAGCTGCCTATTTAAACCTGTCCTGCCCTCCAGTCACTGCTGGATCATTGTCATTAGAATACTTGTCACTTGTCCCTTCTACCTATTTGTCGTTGTAGCTCCGTCTACTTTTGTCCACTCCGCTTTAGTCATAGTTCCTTCGTGTCACAGTAAGTGTTTTTGTTTATTTGTCCACAGTTAGCCTTTGTGCTATTTTAGTTTATAGCCTAGTTTGTTCTCCGCCTTGAGCGCGCCTTTTGTTTGTTCCCTTTTGTTTGTGTTTTGCCATAGTATTGTAATTAAATCATGTTTTCTCACACAACGCCTGCTATCATCTCTGCATCTTGGGGTTCGTCACCTACATACTTTGACAGAATAATCCAGCCAAATTCGAACCTCGCAGAGATGTCCATGGCGGAGAGGCTTAACAAAGCTTTGGAATTAATGGCTAATTTGAAGAGAACTTCGGCCGCTTTTCAAGCCCTCTCCCACCCACCCCTGTCGTCTGTGGGCCTATCTGGGGACGTCTGGGATCCGTCCCTTGGGGGGGGGTTATGAGTAGCTGTGGAGCTGGGGAGGCACAGCTACTCACCCCAGTCGGTCTGCAAGAGATGGCGCCATCATCTCCGAGGGGTCTGCAACAGACGGCGCCATCCTCTCCGGTAGACCAGCAGGGGTCTCCAACACCCTCTCCGGTGGGCCAGCAGCAGAGGGCGCCACCATCTTCTCCGGTGGGCCAGCAGCAGAGGGCGCCACCATCTTCTCCGGTGGGCCAGCAGCAGAGGGCGCCACCATCTTCTCCGGTGGGCCAGCAGCAGAGGGCGCCACCATCTTCTCCGGTGGGCCAGCAGCAGAGGGCGCCACCATCTTCTCCGGTGGGCCTGCAGCAGAGGGCGCCACCATCTTCTCCGGTGGGCCAGCAGCAGAGGGCGCCACCATCTTCTCCGGTGGGCCAGCAGCAGAGGGCGCCACCATCTTCTCCGGTGGGCCAGCAGCAGAGGGCGCCACCATCTTCTCCGGTGGGCCAGCAGCAGAGGGCGCCACCATCTTCTCCGGTGGGCCAGCAGCAGAGGGCGCCACCATCTTCTCCGGTGGGCCAGCAGCAGAGGGCGCCACCATCTTCTCCGGTGGGCCAGCAGCAGAGGGCGCCACCATCTTCTCCGGTGGGCCAGCAGCAGAGGGCGCCACCATCTTCTCCGGTGGGCCAGCAGCAGAGGGCGCCACCATCTTCTCCGGTGGGCCAGCAGCAGAGGGCGCCACCATCTTCTCCGGTGGGCCAGCAGCAGAGGGCGCCACCATCTTCTCCGGTGGGCCAGCAGCAGAGGGCGCCACCATCTTCTCCGGTGGGCCAGCAGCAGAGGGCGCCACCATCTTCTCCGGTGGGCCAGCAGCAGAGGGCGCCACCATCTTCTCCGGTGGGCCAGCAGCAGAGGGCGCCACCATCTTCTCCGGTGGGCCAGCAGCAGAGGGCGCCACCATCTTCTCCGGTGGGCCAGCAGCAGAGGGCGCCACCATCTTCTCCGGTGGGCCAGCAGCAGAGGGCGCCACCATCTCCTCCGGTGGGCCAGCAGCAGAGGGCGCCACCATCTCCTCCGGTGGGCCAGCAGCAGAGGGCGCCACCATCTCCTCCGGTGGGCCAGCAGCAGAGGGCGCCACCATCTCCTCCGGTGGGCCAGCAGCAGAGGGCGCCACCATCTCCTCCGGTGGGCCAGCAGCAGAGGGCGCCACCATCTCCTCCGGTGGGCCAGCAGCAGAGGGCGCCACCATCTCCTCCGGTGGGCCAGCAGCAGAGGGCGCCACCATCTCCTCCGGTGGGCCAGCAGCAGAGGGCGCCACCATCTCCTCCGGTGGGCCAGCAGCAGAGGGCGCCACCATCTCCTCCGGTGGGCCAGCAGCAGAGGGCGCCACCATCTCCTCCGGTGGGCCAGCAGCAGAGGGCGCCACCATCTTCTCCGGGTGGCCAGCAGAGGGCGCCGCCATCTTCTCCGGGTGGCCAGCAGAGGGCGCCGCCACCATCCTTCCCGGTGTGTCCTCCCACGCCGGTTGTCGAGCCGCCTCGCCAATTGCGGCGGCGTTCAACACGCCGTCGCCACCTGACTCTTCCCCGCTGGTTGCGGGGACACTTGGCCTGGCGGCCCACCTCCTTGTCCTCCCTCCACCCTCCCTTGACTTTGGACTGGTTGTTTTTTTTTTTTGGGTGGGGGGGATTTTTTGATTACGTCTGGTATCCGTTATGGGAAGGGGGGCTACTGTCAGGGTTGTCCCTGACAGTTTGATCAAGTTTTAGTTTTCCTCTGCGTTTGTCTTAGTTTCCTGTCTTTAGTTCCTGTCAGTGCTTTTATTTTGTCTTCATTTCCTGATTGTCTCCTAAGTGCTTTGTCCCCTCAGCTGTGGCTGATTGGCACGTGGCCACACCTGGTGCCAGTCAGCCAGCTGCCTATTTAAACCTGTCCTGCCCTCCAGTCACTGCTGGATCATTGTCATTAGAATACTTGTCACTTCTACCTATTTGTTGTTGTAGCTCCGTCTACTTTTGTCCACTCCGCTTTAGTCATAGTTCCTTCGTGTCACAGTAAGTGTTTTTGTTTATTGGTCCACAGTTAGCCTTTGTGCTATTTTAGTTTATAGCCTAGTTTGTTCTCCGCCTTGTGCGCGCCTTTTGTTTGTGTTTTGCCATAGTATTGTAATTAAATCATGTTTTCTCACATAACGCCTGCTATCATCTCTGCATCTTGGGGTTCGTCACCTACATACTTTGACACTAATCTTTTTAACGTTATTATCTAATAATGCCAAATATTACATTATTATATAGTGCGTTACAAAAATATGTTAGTAAAGATAAAAATAAACCTTTATGCATGATGTATCCGTTAATTTGTGCGTGAAAAAATCGAATAATCAAGTGCATAGGTAATAATGTAATAATATGAGGGGATACATTTATATCAATGCTGTCAAATTATTTATTTTTGATGATTAATCACAGGTTATCGCCTGCATGCATAATTATAATTATTTTTTTAAAAGTGGCCCTATGAAGGCAGTTATTACTGCAATGTGGCCCTCAATGAAAACGAGTTTGACACCCCTGTTCTAGACCAGTGTTTTTCAACTAGTGTGCCGTGAGATATGGTCTGGTGTGCCGTGGGAGATTATCTAAATTCACCTATTTGGGTCAAAAATATATTTTTTGCAAAGCAGTAATTATAGTCTGCAAATGATGTGTTGTTGAGTGTCGGTGCTGTCTAGCGCTCGGCAGAGTAACCGTGTAATACTCTTCCATATCAGTAGGTGGCAGCAGGTAGCTAATTGCTCTGTAGATGTCGGAAACAGCGGGAGGCAGGGTGCAGGTAAAAAGGTGTCTAATGCTTAAACCAAAAATAAACAAAAGGTGAGTGCCCCCTAACAAAAGGCATTGAAGCTTAGGGAGGGCTATGCAGAACGAAACTAAAACTGAACTGGCTACAAAGTAAACAAAAACAGAATGCTGGACGACAGCAAAGACTTACTGTGGAGCAAAGACGGCGTCCACAAAGTACATCCCAACATGACATGACAATCAACAATGTCCCCACAAAGAAGGATAAAAACAACTGAAATATTCTTGATTGCTATAACAAAGTAGATGCGGGAAATATTGCTAAAAGGAAGACATGAAACTGCGGAAGGAAAATACCAAAAAAGAGAAAAATAGGAGTGCAAGACAAGAACTAAAACACTACACACAGGAAAAAAGCAAAAAATACAAAATAAGTCAGGGTGTGATGTGACAGTACACCTACTTTGAGACAAGAGCTATATTGATGCATGCTGGGTTATGCTTTAAAGTCATACCCAATTACTTTTTACTGTCAACCGAGTTTCGTTTTTTAGTGATTTCTGCTGGTGGTGTGCCTCTGCATTTTTCCAACGCAAAAAATGTGCCTTGCCTCAAAAAAGGTTGAAAAACGCTGTTCTAGACACTCAAATAAATAGTGTTTTAATGTTGTTGTTTTTTATATATATATAATAACTGTTCTATAAAGGTCTATTAGTACACTAATCTTTGAATTGCTTTCAACAATTTAATCCCAATAAGAATCAATTACTTTAAGGATACACTGTTGTAATATTTTTTATTTGTATTTAAGGGGCTTTTATTTCAATGTCAAAATTGAATAAACGGAAGTCCAGTTGGTATCCGGAAAGTCAACCGTCATTATTTGGGCTTGGCAGATACAACAGCTTCCACACGGTTGGTTTTGTGTTGCACTTTGGCGACACTCTGTGGTCAAACAGTAGTACTGCTAGGGCAATGTTCTATCCCCATTCCCTCCCTGATCCACCCCCATTTGGTTTGTAAATATAACCAGGACCAGCTGTCAGATTCTTGTGTACATGAGTCATAAAGCTACAAAGGAAGCACACGACTAAGTAGAATATGCAATGAAACACAACATTAGACCACATAGGCGGAACAATACGTGTTGTTGATGTGGTTTGCAAAGTGCAATGATGTCAGTACATACTGAGGGCCGAGGGCCTGTTTCTATAGTTTGTCTACATTATCATTTGCAAGTTTGTCGTGGCCTGCTTTGGGAGCATTGATTGCACGACATATTCCACCACAACCAGCTTTGTTTTTATGAGGACCTTATACAGTCTGGTGTGCCGTGGGAGATTATCTAATTTCACCTATTTGGGTTAAAAATATGTTTTGCAAAGCAGTAATTATAGTCTGCAAATGATGTGTTGTTGTTGAGTGTCGGTGCTGTCTAGAGCTCGGCAGAGTAACCGCGTAATACTCTTCCATATCAGTAGGTGGCAGCCGGTAGCTAATTGCTTTGTAGATGTCGGAAACAGCGGGAGGCAGGGTGCAGGTAAAAAGGTGTCTAATGCTTAAACCAAAAATAAACAAAAGGTGAGTACCCCTAAGAAAAGACATTGAAGCTTAGGGATGGTTATGCAGAACGAAACTAAAACTGAACTGGCTACACAGTAAACAAAAACTGAATGCTGGACGACAGCAAAGACTTACTGCGGAGAAAAAAATTATACCTGATACAATTAACCACAGGGGTCCCCACATCTGCGACCCCTCTCCAAGGTTCTTTCTTTTTCCCATTTTGAGGATGTCGTAGTGGTTTCTTCAGCCCTTTGAGGCACTTGTGATTAGGACTATATAAATAAACTAAGATTGATTGATATCAGTGTCAGAGCTTGGTCCGCATTGCCGGCAGTAAGTCGGACACGTTTCCAGTGAGGGTTGGACTCCGCCAAGGCTGCCCTTTGTCACCGATCCTGTTCATAACTTTTATGGACAGAATTTCTAGGCGCAGTCAGGGCGTTGAGGGGATCCGGTTTGGTGGCTGCAGGATTAGGTCTCTGCTTTTTGCAGATGATGTGGTCCTGATGGCTTCAACTGGCCAGGATCTTCAGCTCTCACTGGATCGGTTCGCAGCTGAGTGTGAAGCGACTGGGATGAGAATCAGCACCTCCAAGTCCGAGTCCATGGTTCTCGCCCGGGAAAGGGTGGAGTGCCGTCTCCAGGTTGGGGAGGAGATCTTGCCCCAAGTGGAGGAGTTCAAGTACCTCGGAGTCTTGTTCACGAGTGAGGGAAGAGTGGATCGTGAGATTGACAGGCAGATCGGTGCAGCGTCTTCAGTAATGCGGACGCTGTATCGATCCGTTGTGGTGAAGAAGGAGCTGAGCCGGAAGGCAAAGCTCTCAATTTACCGGTCGATCTACGTTTCCATCCTTACCTATGGTCATGAGCTTTGGGTTATGACTGAAAGGACAAGATCACGGGTACAAGCGGCCGAAATGAGCTTCCTCCTCCGGGTGGCGGGTCTCTCCCTTAGAGATAGGGTGAGAAGCTCTGCCATCCGGGAGGAGCTCAAAGTAAAGCCGCTGCTCCTCCACATGGAGAGGAGCCAGATGAGGTGGTTCAGGCATCTGCTCAGAATTCCACCCGAACGCCTCCCTAGGGAGGTGTTTAGGGCACGTCCGACCGGTAGGAGGCCACGGGGAAGACCCAGGACACGTTGGGAAGACTATGTCTCCCGGCTGGCCTGGGAACGCCTCGGGATCTCCCGGGAGGAGCTGGACAAAGTGGCTGGGGAGAGGGAAGTCTGGGCTTCCCTGCTTAGGCTGCTGCCCCCGCGACTCGACCTCGGATAAGCGGAAGAAGATGGATGGATGGATGGAAGTGGTGTGCGACTTTGTGATGCGTTTAACTGGAGAGTGTTACCGGCAAGCGTTGAAGGTGCGTGTTGCGACGAATGCGGAAGTCCAGAGAGGGCGAGGCAGGCTCGGAAATCCAAGGTCCTTGGGCAGGCAAGAGGTGGAGGTCTGGGGCGGCAGCAAGAAGTCCAGGGGGGAGTCCGGGGAGACGAGACGCACAGCTCGAATCCAGGGAACAGAGAGAAGCTGCGGAAAGACGACACAGGACACAACACAACGAGCACAGAGGAGGGGAAACAAGGAGAGCAAGTAGGCACATGGAAGGAGAGCTAGAGACGTGTGGGCTTACTGTGCAATACAAGTAGCTACGTTCTGGCACTGGAACGCAGGACGGGCTGGTCTAAATACTGTGCGGCTTCCTCATTAGTGTCAGGTGCTCGGCTGTGACTGGAGAGGAACGCCCGTGGGCGTGTCCAGAGGCAATGAAGAATGGACGGAATAGTGGAGCTCCCATTGGCGCCGCTGTAAGTGGACTGTTATTTAGGTTTATTAAATATTTAGAATGCATTGTACTGCACTGTATGTGGACTTTGATAAAAAACTACTGCACTTTATATAGAATAGAATAGAAAGTACTTTATTGATCCCTGAGGGAAATTCAGCACCACAGTTCGCTCACAATAAACAATAAACACTTAGGTATTTTTTACATGTGAATAATATAAATAGTCTATTATACAGCATTATTCACATGTGAATAATATAAATACATTCTATTATACAGCATTATTCACATGTGAATAATATAAATACAGTCTATTATACAACATTATTCACATGTGAATAATATAAATACAGTCTATTATACAGCATTATTCACATGTGAATAATATAAATACAGTCTATTATACAGCATTATTCACATGTGAATAATATAAATACAGTCTATTATACAGCATTATTCACATGTGAATAATATAAATACAGTCTATTATACAACATTATTCACATGTGAATAATATAAATACAGTCTATTATACAGCATTATTCACATGTGAATAACATAAATACAGTCTATTATACAGCATTATTCACATGTGAATAATATAAATACAGTCTATTATACAGCATTATTCACATGTGAATAATATAAATACAGTCTATTATACAGCATTATTCACATGTGAATAATATAAATACAGTCTATTATACAGCATTATTCACATGTGAATAATATAAATACAGTCTATTATACAGCATTATTCAAATGTTATAACATAAATACAGTCTATTATACAGCATTATTCACATGTGAATAATATAAATACAGTCTATTATACAGCATTATTCACATGTGAATAATATAAATACAGTCTATTATACAGCATTATTCACATGTGAATAATACAAATACAGTCTATTATACAGCATTATTCACATGTGAATAATATAAATACAGTCTATTATACAGCATTATTCACATGTGAATAATATAAATACAGTCTATTATACAGCATTATTCACATGTGAATAATATAAATACAGTCTATTATACAACATTATTCACATGTGAATAATATAAATACAGTCTATTATACAGCATTATTCACATGTGAATAATATAAATACAGTCTATTATACAGCATTATTCACATGTGAATAACAAAAATACAGTCTATTATACAACATTATTCACATGTGAATAATATAAATACAGTCTATTATACAGCATTATTCACGTGTGAATAATATAAATACAGTCTATTATACAGCATTATTCACATGTGAATAACAAAAATACAGTCTATTATACAGCATTATTCACATGTGAATAATACAAATACAGTCTATTATACAGCATTATTCACATGTGAATAATATAAATACAGTCTATTATACAGCATTATTCACATGTGAATAACATAAATACAGTCTATTATACAGCATTATTCACATGTGAATAATATAAATACAGTCTATTATACAGCATTATTCACATGTGAATAACATAAATACAGTCTATTATACAGCATTATTCACATGTGAATAACATAAATACAGTCTATTATACAGCATTATTCACATGTGAATAATATAAATACAGTCTATTATACAGCATTATTCACATGTGAATAATATAAATACATTATACATTTACAGTACATGAACAATCAAAAGGAACATATGCATTATGTTGGTATGAAGGACTTACTTCTGCACTTCAAATGAAGCTGCTAAAATACTGTAACTTGACCGCCCACTGATTTGTAATTAACATATCTTCTATGTATTGTACTTGTATTTCAATTTGCACCATAGAAGGACTACAGATGGAAATTAACATGGTGCTAAATCTGGTGCGGCCATCTTCTTAATGTAACTGCACATTGTCCTTCAAATAAACAAATACAAGAAACCATTAAAAAATATACATCTGTCGTCATGTCTTTTATAATGATTGAGAAGGATAGGCAAAATTCCCCCAAAAAGGTGCTGTTCCCCAACTCTTGTAACACATCTTGTAACACAAGTTACCGTATAGGAAAATAATTGCATTTTTGATATTAATTGTATTTATTAATAACATCATTTAATAATATGAATTAATATATATTATTATGTAACTGGAAGAGGCAATTCCTGAAGGAATTTCATGTGAATGCTCCAATGCTGAAGTTGAAGTGAAATGCTGACAGAATGTAGTATGAATGTAAGAATAGTTTGAATGTTGGAATGGTTTGAATGTTGAAAAGCTGACGCTGAACTGAAATGCTAATGGAATGTAGGATGAATGTTGAAATGGTTTGAATGTTGAAATCGTTTAAACGCTTAAATGGTTTGAATGTTGGAATGGTTTGAATGTTGAAGAGTTTGAATTTTCAGGAAAACGGGAATTTGGTTTGGAACTTGGGAAAGTGTTAGTTTGAATGTCCAGGACGAGTGGAATGTGTTGATGTTGGAATAGTTTGAATAGGTAGAAAAATGTGGGAATTGTGCAACTTGGAAAAATGTCCCATTCATTTCAATGGGAACTTCCTGGAAATGTGAGAATTTTTGGGAAAAGCGGGATATTTTGAAAATGATTAGGAGCATGAATGTCCTGAATGAGCTGAATTGGTTGGTGTTAGAATTGTTTAAATCGGGCAAGAATTGTTGAAGTAGTAAATGGTATTAGGGAATTTCGGGAAAAACTGGAATTTTTTTGAACTTGGAAAAAGTGTAGTTTGAATTTCCAGGATGGTGGAATGTGTCAAAGGTGGAATAGTTTGAATGCCTTGAAGAATGTGGGAATTGTGGAAGTTTGAAGAATGTCTCATTAATGTCAATGGGAATTTCCAAAACATTTGGGAATTTCGGGAAAAGCGGAATTTTTTTTTGAAAATGGTAAAAAACTTGAATGGTCAGAATTTGATGAAATGGTTGGTGTTGAAATTTTCCAAATCGGTCGAGAAATTTTGAAGTGGTAACATGTTGAATGGAGAAATTGTATCACGGAATTCCTGGATTTGCGGGAAAACCGGGAATTTTTCCAGTTCAAAAAACAAATTCATTTTTTGTCCTGATTAAGAGGAATGTTTTGACGGTGCAACGGTTGAAATGCGTTGAAAAATGTGGAAGGAGTAGTTGCCAGAAAAAAGGGTGGAAATAGGGCTCTGGAAAAGCAGGACTTCTGGAAAATCCTGGAATATTTTTGAACTTGGAAAAAGTATAGTTTGAATTTCCAGAATGGTGGAATGTGTCAAAGGTGGAATCGTTTCAATAGGTTGAAGAATGTGGGAATTGTGGAAGTTTGAAGAATGTCTCATTAATGTCAATGGGAATTTCCAAAACATTTGGGAATTTTGGGAAAAGCGGGAATTTTTTGGGAAAATGGTAAAAAACTTGAATGGTCAGAATTTGTTGAAATGGTTGGTGTTGAAATCTTCCAAATCGGCCGAGAAATGTTGAAGTAGTAACATGTTGAATGAAGAAATTGTATTACGAAATTTCTGGAATTTCAGTAAAACCGGGAAATTTTCCAGTTAAAAAAACAAATTCATTTTTTTTCCTGATTAAGAGGAATGTTTTGACGGTGGAACGGTTAAAATGCGTTGGAAAATGTGGATGGAGTAGTCGCCAGAAAAAAGGGTGGGAATGGGGCTTTGGAAAAGCAGGAATTCTGGAAAATCCTGGAATTTTTTTTAACTTGGAAAAAGAATAGTTTGAATTTCCAGAATGGTGGAATGTGTCAAAGGTGGAATCGTTTCAATAGGTTGAAGAATGTGGGAATTGTGGGAGTTTGAATAATGTCTCATTAATGTCAATGGGAATTTCCAAAACATTTGGGAATTTTGGGAAAAGCGGGAATTTTTTGGGAAAATTGTAAACAACTTGAATGGTCAGAATTGGTTGAAATGGTTGGTGTTGAAATCTTCCAAATCGGCCGAGAAATGTTGAAGTAGTAACATGTTGAATGGAGAAATTGTATTACAGAATTGCTGGAATTTCGGGAAAACCGGGAATTTTTCCAGTTCAAAAAACAAATGTTATTTTTTGTCCTGATTAAGAGGAATGTTTTGACGGTGGAACGGTTGAAATGCGTTGAAAAATGTGGACGGAGTAGTCGCCAGAAAAAAGGGTGGGAATGGGGCTTTGGAAAAGCAGGAATTCTGGAAAATCCTGGAATATTTTTGAACTTGGAAAAAGTATAGTTTGAATTTCCAGAATGGTGGAATGTGTCAAAGGTGGAATCGTTTCAATAGGTTGAAGAATGTGGGAATTGTGGAAGTTTGAAGAATGTCTCATTAATGTCAATGGGAATTTCCAAAACATTTGGGAATTTTGGGTAAAGCAGGAATTTTTTGAGAAAATGGTAAAAAACTTGAATGGTCAGAATTCGTTGAAATGGTTGGTGTTGAAATCTTCCAAATTGGTCGAGAAATGATGAAGTAGTAACATGTTGAATGGAGAAATTGTATTACAGAATTGCTGGAATCTCGGGAAAACCGGGAATTTTTCCCGTTCAAAAAACAAATTCATTTTTTGTCCTGATTAAGAGGAATGTTTTGACGGTGGAACGGTTGAAATGCGTTGAAAAATGTGGAAGGAGTAGTCGCCAGAAAAAAGGGTGGAAATAGGGCTTTGGAAAAGCATGAATTCTGGAAAATCCTGGCATTTTTTAAAAACTTGGAAATAGGGTAGTTTGAATTTCCAGGATGGTGGAATGTGTCAAAGGTGGAATGGTTTGAATGGGTTGAAAAATGTGGGAATTGTGGAAGTTTGAAGACTGTCCCATTAATGTCAATGGGAATTTCCAAAACATTTGGGAAAAGCAGGAATTTTTTGGAAAATGGTAAAAAACTTGAATGGTCAGAATTCGTTGAAATGTTTGGTGTTGGAATTTTCCAAATCGGTCGAGAAATGTTGAAGTTGTAACGTGTTGAATGAAGAAATTGTATTACGGAATTCCTGGAATTTTTCCAGTTCAAAAAACAACTTTGTTTTTTGTCCTGATTAAGAGGAATGTTTTGAGAAATGCGATAAAAAATGTGGATGGAGTAGTCGCCAGAAAAAAAGGGTGGAAATAGGGCTTTGGAAAAACAGGAATTCTGGAAAATCCTGGAATTTTTTTGAACTTGTAAAAATGGTAGTTTGAATTTCCAGGATGGTGAAATGTGTCAAAGATACAATGGTTTGAATAGGTTGAAAAATGTGGAAATGGTGGAAGTTTAAAAAATGGCCAATTCATTTTGAATGGGAAAAATGTCTTCTGGAAAACCTGGAATTCTGGGAAATCTGGGAATTTGTCAAGGGAAAGCCCGCGATTCCCGAACAGTTTGAAGTTGGAACGCTTTGAATCGGGTGAAAAATGTGGAAGGTGGAGCGCGCCAAAATCTGGAGAAGAAGAAGAATAGATATTGGTGTAGAAAACTATATCAATAAAACCAATCAATAAATGTATAATAATCAATAAATCAATACATAAATAATAAATAAATAATAAAAATAAATAAATAATAATTATAAATAAATACATTTATAATAATCAATACATTTATAATAGTAATTATAAAAATTTTAATAATTAATAAAATCAATCAATAAATGTCATGAATACATTTGGCAGCGAAAAGAATCAGTTCTCTTGAGTGACTTGAGTCATAAGAACCGAATCCCTTAAGAGAGCCGAAACGCCCATCCAGCTGCCAGGACGCCGTGTTGTTCCTTCTTAAAAGGGCGTGTCCGCGGCGTGCGTGTACGCGCACTAGAAGGGGAGGACTTTTCCAGGCCAAGTCAGTAAGTGTAAAGTGTGTTCACCCCTTCACCCTCACGCTCCTACCTGAAAAAAAAACACACTTTCATCACATTTTTGATGCCATCTTCTCCTCGTCGACGTAGTTTGGCTTCGCGACGACGCGCGGCACGACGGAGGTGAAGCCGGAAGTGGCAACCACAGGAATCGTCGTCTTTTTTTTCTTTTCTCTCGTGTGTTTGCATAGCTTCTATTCCTCCTGTCAGCCATGCACAGCTTCGTTAGAAAAGTCTTCTTGACGCACTGCCAATGCGCGGAGAGCGAGTCCAAGATGTACGAGGAGTTGTTCGCCAAACTGGACACGAACAAGGATGGCAAAGTGGATGTTTCCGAGCTGAAGGCGGGCATCGCTGCTACGGGCATCCGGTCTGGGAGAGGAGCAGCCCAGGTAACTGAAACACTACAATAAACTATGTCATAAATTACTGAAACACTACAACAAACTATGTCATAAATTATATTACAGTTAGATATTACAAGGAAGGACTTCCTTCCTCGTCTATATTCACACATGAACTATAATGTACGGTGTAGCGACATGAAATAAGCAGGGGCGTCCATGAAAAAGACTTTGCCCTGCATCGTTTTGCTGAAATAAGCAGGGGCGTCCATGATAAAGTTACTTGGCTGGCAACATATGTTGCTCCAAAAGCTGTTTGTACCTTTCAGCATTAATGGTGCCTTCACAGACGTGTGTACAAAACCCAAAACTAGTGTTGTTAGCACTTTGATTGATTGATTGTTTTGATTGAAACTTTATTAGTAGATTTCCCAGTATAGTACATATTCCGTACAATTGGCCACTAAATGGTAACACCCGAATAAATTTTTCAACTTGTTTAACACGTTAATCAATTCATGGAGTTGTGTAAATGGTAAATAAAAAGAAAATACAATGATTTGCGAATCATTTTCAACTTATATTCAATTGAATAGACAAAGACAAAGACAAGAATGTTCGAACTGAGAAACTTCTTTTTTTTGTGCAAATAATCATTAACTTATAACTTTTGAGCAACACATTGCAAAAAAGTTGTTACAGGGGCATGTTCACCACTGTGTTACATGGCCTTTCCTTTTAACAACACTCAGTAAAGGTTTGGGAACTGAGGAGACACATTTTTGGAGCTTTTCAGGTGGAAATCTTTCCCATTCTTGCTTGATGTACAGCTTAAGTTTGTGGTATTTTAGGCTTCATAATGCACCACACATTTTCAACGGGAGATAGGTCTGGACTACAGGCAGGCCAGTCTAGTACCAGCACTCTTTTACTATTATCCTGCACTACCATGAGCTAATGCAACGAAATGTCGTTCTTATCTGTACTGTAAAGTTCAAATTTTAATGACAATTAAAAGGAAGTCTAAGTCTAGTCTATGAAGCCACGTTGATGTAACACGTGGCTTGGCATTGTCTTGCTGAAATAAGCAGGGGCGTCCATGGTAACGTTGCTTGGACGGCAACATATGTTGCTCCAAAACCTGTATGTACCTTTCAGCATTAATGGTGCCTTCACAGATGTGTATACAAAACCAGCATAGTTGTCACATTGTGTAAATGGTAAATAAAAACAGAATACAATGATTTGCAAATCATTTTCAACTTATATTCAATTAATAGACTGCAAAGACAAGATATTTCATGTTCGAACTGAGAAACGTAATTTTTGTTTTGCAAATAATCATAACTTATTTAATAGTAACACATTGCAAAAAAGTTGGCAAAGGGGCATTTTTACCACTGTGTTATATGGCCTTTCCTTTTAACAACACCCAGTAAAGGTTTGGGAACTGAGGAGACACATTTTTGAAGTGGAATTCTTTCCCATTCTTGTTTGATGTACAGCTTAAGTTGTTCAACAGTCCGGGGGTCTTCGTTGTGGTATTTTAGGCTTCATAATGCACCACACATTTTCAATGGGAGACAGGTCTGGACTACAGGCAGGCCAGTCTAGTACCCGCACTCTTTTACTACGAAGCCACGTTGATGTAACACGTGGCTTGGCATTGTCTTGCTGTAATAAGCAGGGGCGTCCTTGATAAAGTTACTTGGATGGCAACATATGTTGCTCCAAAAGCTGTATGTACCCTTCAGCATTGATGGTGCCTTCACAGATGTGTATACAAAACCCAAAACCAGCATAGTTGGCATGTTGTGTAAATGGTAAATAAAAACAGAATACAATGATTTGCAAATCATTTTCAACTTATATTCAATTGAATAGACTGCAGATATATTTAATGTTCGAACTGAGAAACTTAATTTTTTTTTGCAAATAATCATTAACTTTTAATTTAATAGTAACACATTGCAAAAAAGTTGGCAAAGGGGTATTTTTACCACTGTGTTACATGGCCTTTCCTTTTAACAACACCCAGTAAACGATTGGGAACTGAGGAGACACATTTTTGAAGCTTTTCAATTGAATAGACTGCATAGACAATATGTGTAATGTTCGAACTGAGAAACTTAATTTTTTTTGCAAATAATCATTAACTTTATTCGCAAACATTAGCATTTTTACCACTGTCTGAGTACGCAAGTGGCCCAGATCTTCCTGCAAAAAAAGCAGATACAAGCAAATAATCCAACTATGCAATTAAAAAGATCCCTATACTTTATTAAAAAAAAATAGATTTTTTGAGTGATTTTAAGGATTATCCATAGGTGGAGTTCCCTGACATGTCGAACTATCTGGTGCTCCGACGTCATTCTACACGGCAAAATAGATGAAAACTTGGAAAAGCATAGAGGTCTACAACTTCTGTGTGTGTGGCTGGGTTAAGGAAATTGGTATCAAGACTCTTCCAGATAAATATGCTGAATTGTTGCATATATATCATGAAATGCAACCTTATGTATATAAGGTTGCATTTCATGATTCAACTTTGCGTCTTGCGGTGACACGTCCACGTAAATAAACGAGCACGCAACAACTGACACCCGTGACTGCATATCCATTTAACAAACAATTAATTAATCATCACCATGTTTGATTTTTTTTCTCGTTATCATATGTACTTTGACACATTTGTGTATGAAATAAACAAGAGGGGAGACGTAGAAATACCTTTCCTGACCAAGTATCGACTCTCATTTTTGGTTTCTGTTTGTTAAAAATGTAAATACAAATAATATCAAGATAATACTTCAATGGGAAATACTGAATGAGTAAAGTATATTAAAAATATATCAAACAAACCTTTAACAAAGTGCGTTCTTCGACTCTGCTGTCTTGTACTGGAGTGTGTGCCACTTTTGTCGTCGTCTTTCGTAAAATCTTGCGCTCTTCCGCCCTTCTTGATTACCTCTCGAGGAACTCTGAAGAAACGTTTATTCTTTTCGCGATTCAAACGGTTCGTACAGCCGATAACAAGGCAAGCGTAGGGCATTTTTTCTTCCAGAAAGGCTAAATGGGGCCGAGTACCCATTGAGAACAGACGCTGCTTGACCACCACACAGATTTAATGAGCTGGACGTGAGCCGGACATGACGTCATTAAAATCCAAGCAATGGCTGTAATATCAAGCACTATGTTCTCCATGTATCAGTATCATGGTGACTGAGACCCTTCTACACAAAACCGGCTAAGGTTATCCAGGGTAAATCCCACCTAACCTTATCCTAGTCCACACACACACACAATGGTCGTTTGAGACCCCTTTATCCCCTCCGTCCACCGGCGGAACGTGATTTAGTATGCATGCGCGGAAAATGCGCAGGTCATAGTCACCTCCAGTGTTGCTTTGTGTGCAAGTTGTTAAATGCAACTTATCTGAACAATAACCAGTGTTGTGGTATTTCAATTAACTGGAATCCAGTGTGCTATTGTAGTGAATCACACCTGAGACATCATACATTAATCACATCTTTATTAGACACGTAAACAATGTGACAAAGAACATTTTACAACAATCAATCTAGGGATCTAGACATCTGGTCAGAACACTCCTAACTCTTTTACTTTCACCATCATCGTCCATTCCTTTTTGGTGACTTCATATACTCTGGACCTAGACGTTGAGTCCGTGACATACATGGCGCACCATAACTGATACAGTCTGCTTTGCCAGTCCAAAAGCATTCGCCGTTTTCCGTAGTCTTCCCTCGACGGCCAGGTAATATAAAGCACACGCTTACCTTTTTTTATCACATCCACGGTAGCCCGCATTCTCGTTGTCTCTCCTTCGACAAATGGACAAGGTTTTTCGGTAAGTAGAATCACAGCTGGAAAGTTGTCTTGCCGTCTGAGAAGTGTTGTATCCCAAATAGCTGCAATGGCTTTCTCTTAAGGTATTCATGTGTGATTTCCACGAGCGTCTGTACATGTAGAAGAAGGAGAAACACGGACATGTCGGGATGACTCGCCTCCATATTCCCAGTGGTTACCTCCGAGTTACGAAACTGCTTTATTACGAAGCTGGCTGTGGCGCGTTTTTTCTGACGTCACTTCCTGTGCGGGGCGCGGTCTTTCTGGCGTCACTTCCTCTCCGAACTCAGTTTGTAAACAATCAATGAGTCCATACAAAGCTAAAAGCCGGAGATTCAAGAAATACACGGCGCACTTACCCGTGTAAAAAAAAATTGTCCGAGGAGGAGGACCTTAAACGATAGTTTAGTGTGGCTGAAACGAGGTTTATGCTAAACAATTATTTCTTTAAGGGGTAATCCGGCTTAGTGTAGACATATCCTTACTCTATGGACAGCTATCCGCTTGGTCCAAATAGGGCCAAGGAGGATTCAAAGTAGGGCTGGGCGATATGGCCTTTTTTTAATATCTCGATATTTGTAGGCCATGTCACAATACACGATATATATCTCCATATTTTGCCTTAGCCTTGAATGAACACTTGATGCATATAATCACAGCAGTATGATGATTCTATGTGTCTACATTAAAACATTCTTCTTCATACTGCATTAAAGGCCTACTGAAAGCCACTACTAGCGACCATGCAGTCTGATAGTTTATATATCAATGAGGAAATCTTAACATTGCAACACATGCCAATACGGCCGGGTTAGATTACTAAAGTGCAATTTTAAATTTCGCGCGAAATATCCTGCTGAAAACGTCTCGGTACGATGACGCCTGCGCGTGACGTCACGGATTGTAGAGGACATTTTGGGACAGCATTGTGGCCAGCTGTTAAGTCGTCTGTTTTCATCGCAAAATTCCACAGTATTCTGGACATCTGTGTTGGTGAATCTTTTGCAATTTGTTCAATGAACAATGAAGACAGCAAAGAAGAAAGTAGTAGGTGGGAAGCGGTGTATTAGCGGCCGGCTGCAGCAACATAAACACGTAGCCGGTGTTTCATTGTTTACATTCCCGAAAGATGACAGTCAAGCTTTACCATTGGCCTGTGGAGAACTGGGACAACAGAGACTCTTACCAGGAGGACTTTGAGTTGGATACACAGACGCGGTACCGTGAGTACGCAACTGCGGCTTCCAAACATTTGATCGCTTGCCCGTACGTGCGTGCCGCTGTGTGCATGTCACGTACGTAACTTTGGGGAAATATATGTGCTGTATGAACTTTGCGGAGGTGAACGGCACTTCGGGCTGTGGGATTGAGTGTGTTGTGCGGGTGTTTGTGTTCTATTGGCGGGTTATATGGACGGGAGGGGGGAGGTGTTTGTTATGCAGGATTAATTTGTGACATATTAAATATAAGCCTGGTTGTGTTGTGGCTAATAGAGTATATATATGTCTTGTGTTTATTTACTGTTTTAGAATATCAGGTCCCACCCGCCTCTCACAGCATCTTCCCTATCTGAATCGCTTCCACTGCCCTCTAGTCCTTCACTCTCACTTTCCTCATCCACAAATCTTTCATCCTCGCTCAAATTAATGGGGAAATCGTCTCTTTCTCGGTCCGAATCGCTCTCGCTGCTGGTGGCCATGATTGTAAACAATGTGCAGATGTGAGGAGCTCCACAACCTGTGACGTCACGCTACTTCCGGTACAGGCAAGGCTTTTTTATCAGCGACCAAAAGTTGCAAACTTTATTGTCGATGTTCTCTACTAAATCCTTTCAGCAAAAATATGGCAATATCGCGAAATGATCAAGTACGACACATAGAATGGATCTGCTATCCCCGCTTAAATAAGAAAATCGCATTTCAGTAGGCCTTTAATGTATGCTCATTTTAAACTTTCATGCAGAGAGGGAAATCACAACTAAGTCAATTGAGCAAAAGTGTATTTATTAAACAGTTATTAAGCAGTGACACAAACATTCATGTCATTTCAAAACAGAAAGTGCAAGATTGTCAGAGTCATTTTAAAACAAGCACTTTTGTGCATGATGTCACTAAGATGACATATCAAAACAACACTAAATTAAAGTGCACTTTTTGTACAGAACGCCACTACAATAGTTTAAAACAAATAAAGTGCACTTTTGTGCATGATGTCACACAAGATATTTCAATAAGTGTCAAATAAAAATTAGCTGCATAATAATAGGAAATCAAATAGTGTATGTCCTTCGCTATGTGGTAGGTTCCTGCGGACGTTATCTCCTTCTGTTGTGGACTATTTGTTTCATACGGTGTTGATGTGGAAATGGTTGCCTCTGCATTTTGTGGGTGTGGCACCGAACAGAGATGTTGCCATGCGGAGTTTCAAGCACTCTTCATTCTCTAGCGGGTGACTTTTCAAATGATGCTACAAATTAGCAGTGCTGCTACATTTTGTAGCAACGCTTTTGCCCCACACTTGACAAATTACGGTTGTCTGTTCAACATCTTCCCGCTTGAAGCCAAACCACCGCCAGACGATGGACCCCCTGCTGTTTGTCTTGGGAATTAATTCTTCCTTCATTTGTTACCAGATTCGCACCTTCTTTCTCTCGTATTACCACTCACATCACAGCTAACGTTACCCATGCCGCTACCTCTCTGCGCCGCGAGGGCGTATATACGTATGTGACGTATGTAAGAAGGTGCGCTTGTTTTATGTCTCTGTGAGAAGGAGAGACAAGAAAGAGTGAGAAGAGCCTGTAGTGTAATGCTCGCAGCTAAAAGCAACTGCGTGAGAACGTATACTCCAATATCACGATATAGTCATTTTCTTTATCGCACAGAGATAAACCCGCGATATATCGATATATCGCCCAGCCCTAGATCCAAATGGCCTGGGATTTCCTTGTTGATTTTCGTTAGGTGGAAAAAAGTTACTACCACTGCAGGGTTTAGTATCAGAAACAATTCTTTATTCGTTGTAATGCAGTTTCTTGGCGTTCGGAGATACATCGATGGGAAGGCTTTGTGTACCACTGTGGTGTGTCACTCAGTGCAGCAGAAGCGCTCAATTGGCAATATAGTGCAGGTCAATCCACATGACCTGCATTGTTAACAGCCTATGGCTAGCAGTTTTTCACTATTTAGAACACACAGAAAAGTGTGTGTTCTTGACTCACTTAGGGACTGTGGATGATGGGCAAAATTACCCAACAATTTGATTGATTGATTGAGACTTTTATTAGTAGGTTGCACAGTGAAGTACATATTCCGTACAATTGACCACTAAATGGTAACACCCGAATAAGTTTTTCAACTTGTTTAAGTCGGGGTCCACTTAAATTGATTCATGATACAGATATATACTATCATATATACTATCATCATAATACAGTCATCACACAAGATAATCACATTGAATTATTTACATTATTTACAATCAGGGGTGTGGAGCGGGGGGGGTAGGATATGGACAGCAAGTAGTGGACATAGAGAGAGAGAGAGAGAGAGAGAGAGAGAGAGATCAGAAGGCATAAGAAAAAGAAAAAGTATCTGCATTTGATTGTTTACATTTGATTATTAGCAATCCGGGGAGGGTGTTAGTTTAGGGTTGTAGCTGCCTGGAGGTGAACTTTTACTGCGGTTTTGAAGGAGGATAGAGATGCCCTTTCTTTTATACCTGTTGGGAGCGCATTCCACATTGATGTGGCATAGAAAGAGAATGAGTTAAGACCTTTGTTAGTTCGGAATCTGGGTTTAACGTGGTTAGTGGAGCACCCCCTGGTGTTGTGGTTATGGCGGTCATTTACGTTAAGGAAGTAGTTTGACATGTACTTCGGTATCAGGGAGGTGTAGCAGATTTTATAGACTAGGCTCAGTGCAAGTTGTTTAACTCTGTCCTCCACCTTGAGCCAGCCCACTTTAGAGAAGTGGGTAGGAGTGAGGTGGGATCTGGGGTGGAGGTCTAGAAGTAACCTGACTAGCTTGTTCTGAGATGTTTGGAGTTTAGATTTGAGGGTTTTGGAGGTGCTAGGGTACCAGGAGGTGCATGCGTAATCGAAAAAGGGTTGAACGAGAGTTCCCGCCAGAATCCTCAAGGTGCTTTTGTTGACCAGAGAGGAAATTCTGTAGAGAAATCTCGCTCGTTGGTTAACCTTTTTGATTACCTTGGTTGCCATTTTATCACAGGAAAGGTTAGCCTCTAGAATGGAACCTAGGTAGGTGACCTCATCTTTCCTGGTGATGACACTGTCACCTACTTTTATGGTGAAGTGATTGACTCTCTTAAGTTTGATGTGGGACCCAAACAGGATGGATTGCAGTTCCCCTTCAAAAAAATGATATTTTTACAATATAAAAAGGGAACTTCAGAAATTTTCATTCATAGTAGACTGGTAGTTTTGTCGACTATAGCAGAAGGAAGCTGGTCCTTGTTTCTATTGGCGATGGCCTGTTGATGTTTCATAACACAATGATTTGATGGCATCACATGACTTCATCTTATGAGCCTCGACTCTTTTGAAAGTGTCTTTATGCTCAGTTTGGGGAATCTTTGCTGGTTTTAGGTTTTTATATTTCAAACTCATAAAACAACCAATCTGTGGAGCAAGACAGATTAGGGATGTGTTTGACTTAATCAACCAAGGAGGAAATGAACAATGAATTAATTTATCATAGCTTATTTTTTCAATTAACATAATCTGTAGGTATGGGAGAATCTCTGACTATTCTGAACTCCTGTTTTCATGCCAGTGTTGTATTGAGCATATTAATACAGCCTGGAGGAGGTGTATCATCACATAAATGTATCTTCACTTCATAAAGCTAAATGTCTGCCTTTAAAAAAATATATATATATACACTACCGTTCAAAAGTTTGGGGTCACCCAAACAATTTTGTGGAATAGCCTTCATTTCTAAGAACAAGAATAGACTGTCGAGTTTCAGATGAAAGTTCTCTTTTTCTGGCCATTTTGAGCGTTTAATTGACCCCACAAATGTGATGCTCCAGAAACTCAATCTGCTCAAAGGAAGGTCAGTTTTGTAGCTTCTGTAACGAGCTAAAGTGTTTTCAGATGTGTGAACATGATTGCACAAGGGTTTTCTAATCATCAATTAGCCTTCTGAGCCAATGAGCAAACACATTGTACCATTAGAACACTGGAGTGATAGTTGCTGGAAATGGGCCTCTATACACCTATGTAGATATTGCACCAAAAAGCAGACATTTGCAGCTAGAATAGTCATTTACCACATTAACAATGTATAGAGTGTATTTCTTTAAAGTTAAGACTAGTTTAAAGTTATCTTCGGGACTATTCTAGCTGCAAATGTCTGGTTTTTGGTGCAATATCTACACAGGTGTATAGAGGCCCATTTCCAGCAACTATCACTCCAGTGTTCTAATGGTACAATGTGTTTGCTCATTGGCTCAGAAGGCTAATTGATGATTAGAAAACCCTTGTGCAATCATGTTCACACATCTGAAAACAGTTTAGCTCGTTACAGAAGCTACAAAACTGACCTTCCTTTGAGCAGATTGAGTTTCTGGAGCATCACATATGTGGGGTCAATTAAACGCTCGAAATGGCCAGAAAAAGAGAACTTTCATCTGAAACTCGACAGTCTATTGTTGTTCTTAGAAATGAAGGCTATTCCACAAAATTGTTTGGGTGACCCCAAACTTTTGAACGGTAGTGTAGGTGGTGCTAAAAAGCCAAATTTGAAATCTCATTTTCAAGACCCAAAAGTAACTTTAAAGGATTGATCGTGGTTAGGTATGTAACAATAAACAGTACTAATGATAATCACAGTAAAACTGCTAATGGTTAGTATTACTGCTTCAATTTAAAATGATTGAAAAACCGGGATTCTCGCTATTTTAAATGCTGACATGAAAACAAGACATTAACGTCTTTCCACACTATAAATTATATACTGCAGTCTAAACTTATATGGACACGTTGCTATCTGAGCAAGTAAGCTATGCAATTGCGCACATTGAACCTACAAGCGGATCGTTCTATACTCAGAAAAATACGAGACAGATGTGTTTTTACGGTGTGTTCTAGGACCACTGAATGGATAATAATAATTGTCAGAATAATTGTATCTAAGTTATCACAAAACTTTGTGTTTCAATGAGTTCCCGGCGAGAGGACAAGAGCTGTCTTTGATGCTACCAATCAAAAGGCTTGTGAAACTCCACTGTGTAGGATGGGAAGCGACATGAAGGCGTGGCTTTCTTTGATGTATTGTAATCCACAGGAAGATTTTGTCTTGACCCGAGACCTACAAAGCAGAGAGTAAGCAGGGCCTGACCGCCCTCCAGGCACCTTTTCTTTGAACTGTTTTGTAACAAAGGCGATGGCTGTTTACGACCCCCCTCCCTTAGAAACAGCTGTTGCCATGTAATCAGGGAAAGTCCAAATAAAAGAGGAGGCGTACAATCTTTCGTCAGAGCGTGGGACGACACTGTGCCAGGGTACAGTGTCTACGCGTTTCTCCTCAATTGAGCTAAATTGAATTCTGTCTCTGTTTAATTCCTTTCTTCTTGTCTTGTTTAATAAATGTCATCAGTGTTTGAACCTGACAATAATACATTTTATTTGTCACGCACTTTTCTTTTAAATAAATCTCAAGGTGCTACATTAAAAAAACAATATTTAAAACAGTATAAGCAAAGCCATTAAAACAGATACAATGGTAAGACTAAAACACTCTCAGTGAAGCATAAAAAATATGAAATATGAAAAATAGTGTGTTTTCTAACAGTTTTGTATTTGAGTTATTTTGAAAAATAGCTTGGTCAAGAGATTTCAGTGTGTTTATAAATACTTTTTGAGCACATTCAACAATACCATAATGATAATCGCGATAATTGTGGTAACGATAGCGTAATATGAAATTTTCATATCGTTACATCCGTAATCGTGATACAGTAGATGTACGCACATACGTGCATGTGTGTACCCTCCCGTCATGCTAGGTCAAAGCCGTAAACCAAGGCTAGGCAAGGCAAGGCAAGGCAACTTTATTTGTATAGCGCTTTTCATACACAAGGCAGACTCAAAGTGCTTCACAGACAACAAAGTGAAATGAAAGAAAATAAAAGCAAAATTAAAATGCAGACAATAAAAATAAAAACAGTGCAGACGTTAAAAGTTAAAAGATTAAAAGATTTAGCTGAAAGCTAAGGTGAACATAAAAGTCTTCAGTCTAGTTTTAAAAGTAGTGAGAGTTGGGGAGAGTCTGACATCTTCAGGAAGTTTATTCCAGCTATGTGTTGCATAGTGACTGAATGATGATCTCCCTTGATATGAGTTTACTCTTGGAACCGCTAACAGATTGCTCTCAGAAGATCTTAGTGATCTAGAGGGCGTATATAGTGGGAGCATATCAGTGATATACTTGGGCCCTAGACCATGTAGTGATTTATATGTGAGCAGGAGGATTTTGAAATCTATTCTCTGATGTACAGGGAGCCAATGTAAGGATTTAAGAATTGGTGTAATGTGCTCACATTTTTTGGTCTTTGTTAGAACTCTAGCAGCAGCGTTCTGAACAAGCTGTAGCTGCCCGACAGTTTTTTTGGGAAGACCTGCAAGGAGACCATTACAATAGTCTAGCCTACTGGTAATAAAGGCATGTACAAGTTTTTCTAAGTCTTGAGCTGACATGAGCCCTCTAAGTCTTTTTACATTTTTGAGGTGATAGTAGGCCGATTTTGTTACTGATTTGATGTGACTGTCGAAATGTAAATCAGAATCTAAAATAACCCCAAGATTTCTGGCTTTATTTGAGGTTTTCAGGGACAGTGATTGAAGGTGTTGGATGACTTTAAACCTTTCTTTTTTAGCACCAAAAACAATGATCTCAGTTTTATCTTCATTTAGTTGTAGGAAATTTTGGCACATCCAGTGTTTGACTTGCTCAATGCACTGGCACAGAAGATCTATGGGGCGATAGTCATTTGGTGATAGCGCTACATAGATTTGGGTGTCATCGGCATAGCAATGATGGTCAATGTTATTATTTTGCATGATTTGTCCTAGTGGGAGCATATAGATGTTAAATAAAGTCGGCCCCAAGATTGAACCTTGGGGGACTCCACACGTTACGTTGGTTGGTTCTGATACAAAGTCACCAATGGAAACAAAATAGTTCCTATCTTGTAGATATGACTTGAACCAGCTTAAAACTGTGCCTGAGATCCCCACCCAGTTTTCCAACCTGTCCAAAAGTATTGAGTGGTCGACAGTGTCAAATGCAGCACTGAGGTCCAAAAGCATTAATACTGAAGTTTTGCCAGAGTCTGTGTTTAGACGGATGTCATTTATAACTTTAAGAAGGGCCGTCTCTGTGCTATGAAGAGGTCGAAATCCTGACTGGAAGTTGTTGTGGCAGCCAGTAGAAGCCAAGAAGTGATTTAGTTGTTGGAGGATAACTTTCTCAATTATTTTACTTATGAATGGTAGATTTGAAATTGGTCTGTAGTTGTTGATAACAGAGGCATCTAGGCTCTGCTTTTTTAGAAGAGGTTTAATGACTGCAGTTTTGAAAGCCTTCGGGAAATTGCCCGATTTAATAGAATTATTAACTATTTGCAAGATGTCTGTTGATAGGCAGTCAAAAACATTCTTAAAGAAGTTGGTAGGTAAAACATCAAGGCAGCAGGTGGATGACTTTAGAGCTGTCACCGTTTCCACTAGAGTTTTAGAGTCTATGGCATTAAAGCTTGCCATCATTGCTGTGTTACTTTTGCCTAAATGGGGTGGTGATCCAACTTTTTTACTTGAGATATTGATGGTGCGTCTGATGCCTTCAATTTTATCAGTATAAAAGAATGCAAAGTCATTGCATTTCTGCGTGGAATGGAGTTCGGCTGGTATTTGTGTTGGGGGTTTAGTCAGTCTGTCAACGATTGTGAATAGGGTTTTGGCCTTATTTGTGTTGCTGTTTATGATATTGGAGAAGAATGTTTCTCTAGCACTTTTTAAGACTAAATTGTAGGCCTGGAGGCTCTCTTTATAGATGTCATGGTGAATATGAAGTTTTGTATTCCGCCAGATTCGTTCAGCCTTCCTGCACTCTCTTCTCTGGGCTGTTACAGCAGCAGATTTTCTCCAGGGTGCCTTTTGCTTGCCAGAAATCGTTTTAACTGTAACAGGTGCAATGATATCTATGATATTCACAATTTTGGAATTAAAGTTGCTTACAAGATCATCAGCATGACATGGGTTTAGAGGTGGTAGTGAGGAGATGGCGTTTTTAAAGAGGACATTAGCATGTTCATTTATGTACCGCTTTTTGACATTCTTTGATTCTGTTTGTGTGTCCGGAATTACAGAAATATTAAAGAAAACACAGAAATGATCAGACAATGAAGGATCAATCACAAGAACATCAGAAACATTGAGACCTTTTGTGATAATCAGGTCCAGGGTGTGTCCCTTATAATGTGTAGCCTCTTTCACATGTTGAGACAGTTCAAATGTGTCTAAAATAGTAAAAAGTTCTTTTGCGCCCTTGTCATTTAAATCGTCAATATGAAAATTAAAATCACCAGTTATAACCAGGCAGTCAAAGTCAGTGGAGATGCTAGACAATAGTTCAGTAAAATCATCAAAAAAATTTGCAGAATATTTAAACACTGCCTACAGTAAAGCATAGTGGTGGTAGCATAATGGTCTGGGGCTGTATGGTTTCCATTAGCCTTGGGAAGATGAGGTTAATTGGGGTGAAACATGAATTCCGACTCGACCATTATGAAACAGAGGGATTTTCCATTTTGGAAACGGGCTCGCATGGCACTTTTCCAACATGGCAAGGAGCCAAAACTCATCTCCAAGAAGACAAATACCTAAATGTGTTGGAGCGCCCAATTTGGACGTGTTTACTCTGAGGTGAAGTTGGGCTCTGTCTGTGTATATCTAGAAATAAAACTAATCTGTTTCGTTAAACTACTATTATAGAACATACAGAATATTGCACACACACACATAAGGTACATATACTGTATATCAGTGTTTTTCTAGTGTGCCGTGAGATAGTCTGGTGTACCGTGGGAGATTATCTAAATTCACCTATTTCGGTTAAAAATACTTTTTGCAAACCAGTAATTATAGTCTGCAAATGATGTGTTGTTGTTGAGTGTCGGTGCTGTCTAGAGCTCGGCAGAGTAACCGTGTAATACTCTTCCATATCAGTAGGTGGCAGCCGGTAGCTAATTGCTTTTGTAGATGTCGGAAACAGCGGGAGGCAGGGTGCAGGTAAAAAGGTGTCTAATACTTAAATCAAAAATAAACAAAAGGTTAGTGCCCCCTAAGAAAAAGCATTGAAGCTTAGGGAAGGCTATGCAGAACGAAACTAAAACTGAACTGGCTACACAGTAAACAAAAACAGAATGCTGGACGACAGCAAAGACTTACTGTGGAGCAAAGACAATGTACATCCCAACATGACATGACAATCAACAATGTCCCCACAAAGAAGGATAAAAACAACTGAAATATTTTCGATTGCTAAAACAAAGTAGATGCGGGAAATATCGCTCAAAGGAAGACATGAAACTGCTACAGGAAAATACCAAAAAAAGAGAAAAAGCCACCAAAATAGGAGCGCAAGACAAGAAGTAAAACACTACACACAGGAAAACAGCAAAAAAGTCCAAATAAGTCATGGTGTGATGTGACAGGTGGTGACAGTACACCTACTTTGAGACAAGAGCTATATTGATGCATGCTTGGTTATGCTTTAAAGTCATATCAAACAATTGCGACAAGGACTTTTTACTGTCAACTGAGTTTCGTTTTGTAGTGATTTCTGCTGGAGGTGTGCCTCCGCATTTTTTCAACGCAGAAAATGTGCCTTGGCTCAAAAAAGGTTGAAAAACACTGCTGTATGTGGACAGTGCACTGCGTCTTTGGTGTTGTTTAGTTTTTATTTAGTTCAATTGACATGCTGAATAGGAGAGGAGAAACATTGGTAACGTCACTCAGAACATTCCAGTTCTATCCCTAAGTTCAAACACTGCATCAGGGTAAATTTGTGTGGGTGTGCCTAATGACCTGATTGGTGAACTGAAGCAACAGTTTGATCAAAGTCCAAAAATAGGCCTCATGTGATACCTTTTTAGAAAGTGTATTGAGTAGGACATTGTTGTCCAGAGTCCACAAATCTGGTCTTAGGAGACTTTGAAGGTTAAACACAAGTCCTCAAAGTGTTCAAACGGCATAAGAGAGTTTTTATTACAGGTCACAACTTAGAGAAAGGTCCCGCCTTTGCTTGGATGGACCAACAGTCCATCGGGGTTTCACAGCTCACACAGGTTTATGTGTGTGATAAGAGTGTGCAAGGAGGCTTGCAGTTGTAGCAGAAGTGAATATGTCCTACTCTGACAAATAGATAATATACTGTATGCAGCCTGTTGTTAAGGAAAGTCAACAAACAACAACAACAAGCAGTGTTGCAAACAATTTGCGACTGTCTTTCATTATCAGAAAAATGGTAAATATTTTCAATCTTTATTTTTTATTTATTTTCGGTTGACTTTCTAATAATGCTGGGTTAATTGGAAACTCTAATGTGAGTGATTGTTTGTGTATATACAGTCGTGGCCAAAAGTGTAAATACACTTGTAAAGAACATCATGTCATGGCTGTCTTGAGTTTCCAATCATTTCTACAACTCTTATTTTTTTGTGATGTAGTGATTGGAGCACATACTTGTTGGTCACAAAAAAACATTCATGAAGTTTGCTTCTTTTATGAATTTATTATGGGTCTACTGAAAATGTGAGGGTCAAAAGTATACATACAGCAATGTTAATATTTGCTTACATGTCCCTTGGCAAGTTTCACTGCAATAAGGCACTTTTGGTAGCCACCCACAGAACTTTCCTCCAGAAGGTCTTATCTTTGTCCATGTGATGTCAGAGGAAACAAAAATTGAGCTGTTTGGGCACAATACCCAGCAATATGTTTGGAGGAGAAAAGGTGAGGCCTTTAATCCCAGGAACACCGTTCCTACTGTCAATCATGGTGGTGGTAGTATTATGCTCTGGGCCTGTTTTGCTGCCGATGGAACTGGTGCTTTACAGAGAGTAAATGGGACAAAGAAAAAGGAGGATTACCTCCAAATTCTTCAGGACAACCTAAAATCATCAGCCCGGAGGTTGGGTCTTGGGCGCAGTTGGGTGTTCCAACAGGACAATGACCCCAAACACACGTCAAAAGTGGCAAAGGAATGACTAAATCAGGCTCGAATGAAGGTTTTAGAATGGCCTTCCCAAAGTCCTGACTTAAACGTGTGGACAATGCTGAAGAAACAACTCTATGTCAGAAAACCAACACATTTAGCTGAACTGCACCAATTTTGTCAAGAGGAGTGGTCAAAAATTCCAGCAGAAGCTTGTGGATGGCTACCAAAAGCGCCTTATTGCAGGTAAACTTGCCACGGGACATGTAAGCAAGTATTAACATTGCTGTATGTATACTTTTGACCCAGCACATTTGCTCACATTTTAAGTAGACCCATAATAAATTCATAAAAGAAGCAAACTTCATGAATGTTTTTTGTGACCAACAAGTATGTGCTCCAATCGCTCTATCACAAAAAAATAAGAGTTGTAGAAATGATTGGAAACTCAAGACAGCCATGATATTATGTTCTTTACAAGTGTATGTAAACTTTTGACCGCGACTGTATGTTTCCTTTAATTGGCTTGCGACCAGTTCTGGTGCCTTCTCGCCTCTTAGAAAAATCATGATGTCATCAATCATGCGGAGTAAGAAATTACATAATTTAAACAGTTGAGGTATACATGTTGGAGTGTAATACTCTGCTGCAACCAGCAGAGGTGCTGAACATTCACTCCTCACTAGTTAACATGAATCTGGTGGTCAGTACAGCGTTTCTATGGAAACTGGGGTTGCAACGGTTATACTTTGATTAACAAAATGATTGGATTCGTGATTTTATTGTCAGGTTCAAACACTGATGACATCTATTAAACAGACAAAAAAGCAAGGAATTAAACAGAGACAGAATTCAATTTAGCTCAATTGAGGAGAAACGCGTAGACCTGTACCCTTTGACAGTGTCCCACCACGCTCTGTTGAAAGATTGTACGCCTCCTCTTTTATTTTAGTCTTTCCCTGATTACATGGCAACAGCTGTTTCTAAAGGAAGGGGGGGTCGTAAACAGCCGTCGCCTTTGGTTACAAAACAGTTCAAAGAAAAGGTGCCTGGAGGGGGGTCAGGTCCTGCTTCCTCTCCGCTTTGTAGATCTCGGGTCAAGACAAAATCTTCCTGTGGATTACAATAGATCAAAGAAACCGACACCTTAATGTCGCTTCCCATCATACACAGTGGAGTTTTACAAGCCTTTTGCTTGGTAAGATCAAAGACGGCTTTTGTCTGCTCGCCGGGAACTCATTGAAACACAAAGTTTTGTGATAACTTAAATACAATTTTTCTGACAATTGTGCCTTCAAGAATGAGATTCAGAATCCTTGACTGTAGTCAATTATCTATTTTTTATTTAGAGCGCCAACAGCTGTTTACGGTACAAATCTGGTGTAAGCAAGTTTGTAGACAATGAAAGCAAATCAGTAAATTTGGATAAAATTTGATTAGACACTATATGGTCCGGTTTAGAGAAATTGTAAGGTTTCAGTAGCAGCAACGCAGAACGTAGTATACAGGAAAGTAATAATGATACATTTGGGAAGAAAATACGGCTGTGAACATACAAAAAAAATGACTATGTGGTAACCATCAACATTTTTTCTGTTACTTTTTTAGAAAATTGTTTCCTCTGGAGACCAGGACCAAGACGACGGGCTTGACTTCAACGAGTTCTCCAAGTACCTGATGGAACATGAGAAAAAGTTACAATTAACATTCAAGAGCTTAGACAAAAACAATGACGGTACAGTAAATATTCTCACAGGTCTGCAAAATGTTTAAGATTCATGCAGACAAAGTGTTGATAGTTTGCTTTTATTCAAGCAGGCCAAATAGACTTAATGGAAATCAAGCAGTCGCTTGCAGATCTTGGGATGGACATCAGCAAGGAAGAGGCTGAGAAGATACTTCAAAGGTAATATTAGGCCCATGTCCACCGCAGGAACTTTTTAAATACAGTTCCCCCTGTTTTTCCACAGGAGCTCACAATTAACTTACATTGATGTTGTCACCAATGAGAATGAACAAAATAACCTCTCATGATGATTTACAGTAAGGGAGATATGAACAGCATTTATGAGGTGAGACTCTTTAAAGAGAGATTTGGCAGTTTAGTGTCTAATTTGACAGGGAAATGAGTAGATATATTTTAATGTATTTGGTTAAACAAAACTGGTTTCACACTACCGGTACTCGCATTTTTTCTAAATAAATATGAAATACATTGGCCTAAAATATTCTTTGAATTACCAGATTACACTTTTTCTGACTAGCCCAGTCCTCTATAGGTATGTTGGACTTCTGGTAGATGTTACAGTACAGTATATCATTATGCTTAAAGACAAATACATGAATAAACAAATTACAACAACCCCTAGGTAGAAGCACTGGAGGACTTGGTCAACAAGCTGCTGCCGACACTTGGCCTGCGACGTTCTTCATTCTTTAAAAGAAATGTTTTTTTTTTTTAACTCATTCGACATATATACAGTCGATACCTACGACACACGGCTTGTGACACCTGGCGATTATAGTACATGAGCAGGAAATGAAAGAACATACTTAGTGAAAGAAATTACTGTATTGACTTGAATCCAAGACCGTGTTTTTTTTCCCCCTACAACAAAATTGGGTTGTCTTTTATTGGTCGTCAGGACCAGAAGTTCTTAACCTTTTTTTTTTTTACCTCTGGGCCCAACTTTCCCACTACAGAGGGCCCATTCAAATATTAACACTGAACTAGATGAGGCAATTCCTGAAGGAATTGCATGTGAATGCTCCAATGCTAAAGTTGAACTGAAAACCTGGATTTTTTTTTTGAATTGTTGAAATAGATCACACAATTCCTAAACAGGCTGAATATTTTGAAGTTGAAACAGTGTGAATCAGATGAAAAATGTGGGAGTTGTAGAACTTTAAAGAATGTCCCATTGATTTCAATGGGAATTTCCTCAAAAATTTGGAATTTCGGATAAAGCGGGATATTTTTTTTGAAAATGGTAAAAAAAAACTTGAATGGTCTAAATGTGTTGAAACGGTTGATGTTGACATTTTTCAAATCGGTCAAGAAATGCAGAAGTTGTAACATGTTGAATTGAGAAATGGTATTACGGAATTTCGGGAAAACCGGGAATTTTTCCAGTTCAAAAAACAACTTAATTTTTTTTTCCTGAATAAGACGAATGTTTTGATGGTGGAACGTTTGAAATGCATTGTAAAATGTGGAAGGAGTGGTCGCCAGAAAAAGGGTGGAAATAGGGGTTTGGAAAAGCAGGAATTCTGGAATTTCTTTGAACCTGGAAACATAATACAGAATGGTGGAATGTGTTGAAGGTGGAATGTTTCGAATAGGTTAAAAAAATGTGGAAATGGTGAAAGTTTGAAAAATGGCCAATTCATTTTGAATGGGGACAAATGTCCCAGAAAACCTGGAATTCTGGGAAATCTGGGAGTTTTTAGAATTTGTCAAGGGAAAGCCCGCGATTCCCGAATAGGCTGAACAGTTGGAAGTTGAAACGGTTTGAATCGGATGAAAAATGTGGAAGGTAGAGCGCGCCAAAATCTGGAGAAGAAGAAGAAGTTTAATAATAAATACAGTTTATGAATTTTGGTGTAGAAAACCATTAAAATCAAGAGTGAGATTACTAATTGTGTGAATGCTCCAAAGCATTCACACAATTAGTAATCTCACTCCTGATTTTTCTTCAATAATTATATCCAACCTAATTACAGTTTAACAGGATGGACCTTGTCAATTGATGACATTCGTTTATGCAACCCAAAGTTGTCACAGTTGCCAAACGAGTTCTCCCAGAGAAAGTCATCAATTTTCTTCCTGTCAATCACATACGCACAAATGCCTGCTTGGAAAAAGTGGCGAAAAGGTTGGGCAAGTTAGCAAACAACATGGAATAAGTTGTGTTATGATACGTTAATCGAAATAACGGAAGAGATCATAAATGCAATTGATTGTAAAAAAATGTGCTGTGTAGTGTTTATGGATTTAACAAAATCAATCATAGCATTTTAACAAATTAGAACGGTATGGAATCAGAGGGTTGGTCTTGAACTGGATAAGAAGCTACTTAACCAACAGGAAGCAATACGTGTAGATAGGCGAACACACTTCCTCAGAGCTAAACATATCTTGTGGCGTACCTCAGGGATCAATACTATGACCAAAAGTGTTCCATCTCCATATAAACGACATTTGTAAAGTTACAAAGGACTTAAAGTTAGTATTATTTGCGGATGATACAACGGCATTTTGTTCAGGAGAGAACACACAGAAGATAATACAAATAATAACAGCATATCAGTATGTGGAATTAAATTATGGAAAGGATTAAGCAAAGTTAGAAACAAAGCACCAATATGATTCATTTTAAGAGACTGTTCAAACTACAAGTGTTCACAAAGTACACAGAACAAGAATCTTCAACAATCTTCTTGTAAAAAATGTTATTGAGACAAATATTATTTATGTATTTAATATTTGTTTGCTTACTATGGTATATTATTTATTTATTATTTATTTGTTCACTCTCCGGCTTCCTCCCACCTCCAAAGACATGCACCTGGGGATAGGTTGATTGGCAACACTAAATTGGCCCTAGTGTGTGAATGTGAGTGTGAATGTTGTCTGTCTATCTGTGTTGGCCCTGCGATGAGGTGGCGACTTGTCTAGGGTGTACCCCGCCTTCCGCCCGATTGTAGCTGAGATAGGCTCCAGCGCCCCCCGCGACCCCGAAGGGAATAAGCGGTAGAAAATGGATGGATGGATGGATGGATGTTCTGTTACAGAGAACAAGGAAATTGGATATACAATTGCTATGGTATGAAAAGGGGTAGGATTAGATAAGCTCTGCTTCTTCCTACTCCTTTTCGGACGTGCTGTAATAAAATAACTGGAATTGTGTGATGCATTACATTGTGTATCGTATGCATGTTCCACATAAACTGAAACTGAACGGAACTGAATATGTGAATGTTCAGATAAAAATATTAATCAGTTAAAAAATATACAGGAATGTGATGATGATGATGATGATGATGAATTGCATTTGTAACGCACTTTACGTTTGTTAAAATCTCAAAGTGCTACAAAGTATAAAAATAAAAAATAGAAAGTAAGAATATATAATAAAAAATTAAAATATAAATGAAATCATGACACATAACAGAAACATAGATAAAAATAGAAATAAAAGCATGAAAGCACTGGATAAAACAGATAAGCAAGCAGTGCATTTAAAAACAAGAAGGCAGAGAAATTAGATAAAAGCTGTGCTAAAAAGGTGGGTTTTTAGTCCCTTCTTAAAACGGTCGACCGACTGTGGTGCTCTAAGATGGTCGGGGAGAGCGTTCCAAAGTTCGGGAGCGGTCGAGCAGAAAGCCCGGCGGCCCATTGATTGTAGCTTTGTCCTGATGGGTTTGAGGAGGTTAGTGTTTAAGGAAACTAGGTCCTTGAGGTAGGACTGGCGTTGCCGTAGATGCATTGATGAGTGAGCAGGTTGATCTTAAATTGGGTCCGGGATGCGATAGGGAGCCAGTGGAGTGATTTGAGAATAGGTGTGATATGATCACGCTTGCGCACTCTCGTCAGGATCCTCGCTGCGCTGTTTTGAATGTACTGGAGCTTTTTGATGCTCTTTTTGGGGACCCTGACGAGAAGTGCGTTGCAGTAATCAAGCCTGGAGGAGATGAAGGCCTGGACGTGTCTTTCAGTGTCGGCTGGGGTGAGTGAGGGGCGCAGTCTTGAGATGTTGCGGAGGTGAAAGAAAGAGGTTTTGCACAGATGGTTGATGTGGGCTTCAAAGTTCAGGTGGGGGTCCATTTTCACTCCCAGGTTGGTGACAACTGGGGAGTGATGTGATGTTCTGATTAGGTTTTTATGCTGCCGATACTGATCATACATGAGTGAGATTAGCCGATACCAATACCGATCACATGTATTAACACATGTATTATAGGTGAAGTTGTCAAAAAAGTTGCCCTTGGTGCCATTTCTCTTTTATTATTGTTGTCCCCCCCCCGCCCCCCTCAAAAAAGCAATTATTCACAATGATACTAAATGAAAACAGTCTGCAAGTCTTCCGATAAAATAACCTCTGTATTTAAGAATACCGTATTTCCTTGAATAGCCGCAGGGGCGCTAATTAATTTAAAACCTCTTCTCACTCCTGCGCTTACCAAAAGCATGCAGGATGGGCAAGCATGCGCTAATTATTTTAAAACCTCTTCTCACTCCGACGCTTAACTTATCATGAAAAGCACATTTAATTAAAAAAACGTTATTATGGTCTTACCTTTACTTATAAATGATGTCCATGTGCAGCTGCTTCTGATCAAAGGCAGTCTTCCTTATCGTTCTTCAGTTTTAAAAGTCTCTGGAGATATTCCTTTAATTATTACCTCCTGCTTCGATTGAAAGTCCAGTTTAGAAAACTGTTTTATTTTAGATATGTAATCCTCCATGTTAAAAGTGCAAGCAAACGATCGCTGCTCACGCTTGCTGTTTGTTGTCTTCTTCTGCAGCACCGGTCTTCTGCAGTACTGGTAGTCGCAAGAAGGATCACTAGCGCCCTCTACCACCAGGAGGCGGGAGTCATTTAATGACTCATATTTGCCCCCGGCGGAAGTGCCAAGCATGCGCTAATTATTTTGCGAAACGAGTTTGACCCGGCTGTAATTCTAGGCAGGCGAATACTATATTCCCGGCGGCAATTCAAGGAAATACGGTAAACACAGCATTTTCCTAAGTTGAGGTGTATCCTTCTACATAGCCGTTATTAAAATAATTGAAAAATGCAGCAATGTCCTTCATGGAAGGACTTAGTACACACAAACAATCACATAAACAACCTGGCTCCATTTAGACCGCAATAGTCCAGCATGTTAAAGCGTATCATTTTTTAAAAGCGTATCATTTTTTAACTGTGCCAACAATTACTGCATGTACTAAAAATTATAATAATGATCATAATAATAATAATAATAATAAGAAAAATAATTCGATTTCTTTAGCGCTTCACAGAGAACTGAGAACTCATTCATTCACTCCACATTCACACATTGACTATATGGAGATAGGCATGTGCACGCTGTATGAGCCAACTACATTTCAACCTTTGCCTCATGTCTCCTTCACTTTAACATGAGCTGCTGGCCTAACTAGGGTTGCAAAATTACGGGAATATTCAAAGTTGGAAACTTTCCATGGGAAATAATAAATGATAAATGGGTTATACTTGTATAGCGCTTTTCTACCTTCAAGGTACTCAAAGCGCTTTGACAGTATTTCCACATTCACCCATTCACACACACATTCACACACTGATGGCGGGAGCTGCCATGCAAGGCGCTAACCAGCAGCCATCAGGAGCAAGGGTGAAGTGTCTTGCCCAAGGACACAACGGACGTGACTAGGATGGTAGAAGGTGGGGATTGAACCCCAGTAACCAGCAACCCTCCGATTGCTGGCACGGCCACTCTACCAACTTCGCCACGCCAGCCCAAATAATGGGAAATTAATGGGAATAAACATTGAATGCAATGTAGTGGATTGTCCGAAGCTTAAGCAGGCAACAAAAGTAGTTCAGTACAACAAATTTATTTACCCATTATCAGAAGTGCAGGTTGAATTGAGTTGTCCGTGCAAGCAGACACAAGGTACTCCGGAGCACACAAGACACACACCAGCCAAAATCACTCTCGAGTCCCAGTCTTCTGCCATTTTTTATATGTCTTTTGTGCGTCACTGTTTTTATCTCATGCGTCATGATTGTTTTTGCAACATCCTTGGACTCCCCAATCATACTTAAACAATCAAAACATTCTGTAGACAGGTTGGCACGACTTAATATTCACTTTTGTCCCACACCCGGGGACACAGAATAGAAGAGGAATTAAATGAGCATACATTCTTGACAGACATGAAATATAGGTCAGAAATTCTACGACAGCAACATGCTAGATCTTGAAACATGATTATTAGCTAAAACAACCTGATTTCATGCAAATTCAGTAGAATTTCAACCCTGCACTGTGCATTCCTCCATCACATGCTGGGATGGTATTGCATTAGTGTTTTACAAGAATAAATAAATACAAACAGAATAATACCACGTATAATGTGTGGAGACATTTCACCCCAACCAATGTAGGCATGAAGGCTGTGTACATTTGCAAATACTGTGCAAAGAGCTACATCAAAAATGCCACAAAGATGCAGCAGCATATAGACAAGTGCCCAATAATATATCATTATTGTAATTCACCATTAATTCCCATATATTCCCATTAATTCCCATGGACGGTGTCCAACTTTGAATAATCAAAAAATGGTCAATATTTCCAAACTTCCCAAGCTTAACTTCCCGTGGTAAATTTCCGGAAATTTACCGGAACCTTTCCACCCCTTTGTAACCCTAGTTGTGTATTGATTATGATTATTATGTTAACCCGCTTATCCACAATCTGTACATAGTCTCTGATCAATGTTAATACAGGTTGCTCTTTAAACGGTGAAGTGAATTAATTAACTGATATGTTTTGCTTATGGGTGAAGATTTATATCTAACTTGGAGAAGGCAAACCACCAAGTTTAATTAAATAGTGGTATTTCACTCTGAGCACATAAGATCAGGCTCCTTAGTTTGATATTCACGGGTGGATCGGATCACTTCTCGTAGGAAAAGAGGCTCTAATTGGGACTTTGGAATGCAAAAGTGATAGCCGTATCCTTGAGAAGCCAGCATTTAAGTTATGACTTAAATGAGTTGTTTTGAAGACACTTTCACATGAACAACCTACTCAGTGGCCTAGTGGTTAGAGTGTCCGCTACTCCAATTGTTTAGCTGACTATTTATATCTGTGTGTGGCATTGCATTAGTGTTTTACAAGCTCAGAATAAGATGGACGGTGTCCAACTTTGAATAATCAAAAAATGGTCAAAATTTCCAAACTTCCCGTGGTAAATTTCCGGAAAGTTTCCGGAAATTTACCGGAAACTTTCCACCCCTTTGCAACCCTAGGCCTAACACACCCCCTGAATATGACAGCTATTTAGCTCAGTTGAGTATTATGAGATCACTTTCCACAACAAGCACTTAAAGTGAACAGGTTCAGGTGCTCACAATGGGAAATACTAAACTCTAAGGGAAAGAACACAATCTTGTATTATTACTAATATTTTGCCAGTGTGCTCCCCGGCAGTGCCCATTTACAAGACAATGATTTTTGTCGTCAATGTCACATGAATAATTGTTTATCATGTGAAATATCCACCAAAAACATTAGTAGTCACTAATCAAGTATCTGCCCTGCCTGTCTTTTTATACAGTATTGATAAAGATGGCACCATGACCGTGGACTGGAATGAGTGGAGGAAACATTTCCTGTTGAACACCGCCACCAACCTGCAGGAGATTGTCCGCTATTGGAAACACACCACGGTAAGAAGACTCACACTCCTACCATGCTAAAATGACTTACTGTATTTGTTATGAGACAAAGTAAAACCAAAAGTAGACATCCACGAGCTTCTGGCAAGCTTCTGGTCGAATTTTTGACCACTCCTCTTGACAAAATTGGTGCAGTTCAGCTAAATGTGTTGTTTTTTCTGACATGGACTTGTTTCTTCAGCATTGTCCACACGTTTAAGTCAGGACTTTGGGAAGGGACTTCTTAAACCTTCGTTCAAGCCTGATTTAGCCATTCCTTTACCACTTTTGATGTGTGTTTGGGGTCATTGTCCTGTTGGAACACCCAAATGTGTTTTGTATGCAGGAGGAGTAGTGACGGCACAGTTCCACAAGAGGGCGTAGTTGCACTATGATTTATTATATATATATAGACTATATATATGTAATAACAACCAATTATACTTAAACTAAGGAAATGGAGTGTGACTAAATTCAAGAGTGTGTATGGTGTGAGACAGAGTACACAGGATAGAAGCCAGACAAGGGGTGCTTACTAGGGCAGTGGTCCCCAACCACCGGTCCGCGGACCGATTTGTACCGGGCCGCACAAGAAATAAAAAAAAAAAAATATATATTTTTTTAAATGAACATAAAAAACACAATATATACATTATATATCAATATAGATCAATACAGTCGGCAGGGATACAGTCCGTAAGCACACATGATTGTATTTCTTTATGGAAAAAAACCAAAAAAACCCCAACATTTCCGTGAGACAAATTTTCAAGCGTTGACCGGTCCGCAGCTACAAAAAGGTTGGGGACCACTGTACTAGGGTACAGAAGACTAAGTTCCGGCGAGGATCCTTGGGTCCACTGGTCTAAATACAGCTCGTCCTCATCAGTCCCAGGTGTGGTGATTGCTGATCGCCCACAGCCTTACCGGCATGTGGGTGTGATGCGGCCAGCAAGAGCAGGGGCGTGTCTCGGCGCGCTGCCAACGGAGGTGCTGGCAGACCTATCTGCCGGAGAAAAGCGGGTTCGAGCCCGCGCCGTGACAAACTGCGCCAAAAACCAACCCCTGGCATGATGATTTTAGGTTGTCCTTAAGAATTTGGAGGTAATCCTCCTTTTTCATTGTCCCATTTACTCTCTGTAAAGCACCAGTTCCATTGGCAGCAAAACAGGCCCAGAGCATAATACTACCACCACCATGCTTGACGGTAGGCCTGGTGTTCCTGGGATTAAAGGCCTCACCTTTTCTCCTCCAAACACGTCACTTCCTGTCAATGAGAAAGGACGCAAAAGAGAAAGGCTCCGCTCTTGCTACCGGAGTTTTTTGTTAAATCTGAAGATTTTGACCACTGATTTGCGATCACAGCCACAGGAGAGTACCCTGGCATCTTCAATCTGATTTTGGTCAGTTGAGAGGCACTGATACGCTGAAAGAAGGCGAGTTGGGAGAGCCGTTAGCCTCAAGCCAAAGGCGCCTTGCCGCAGTTCAAAGCGGTTGCCTAGCAACCAAAAGCTACGGCGAGTTTACAGCTGTTTTAAAGTGATCCCGACGTCGCAGAGTGATATAAGTTGACAGGCTGACACCTCAAATTGATCTCTGAACGGCGCAAGATACGAAATTGTTGGAAAAAACAAGTTAAAGTGCCGCAAGTCGCTAAAGAAGCAACTGCCGTTAAGACACAAGCAAGAGGCAGTGACGTCAGTGACTGCCGCGATGCGAAAAGGTAAAGGAAAGATTGAAATCCCGAAACCTTCGGGGTCAGCTGATACAGAACACAACTGGGAACAAGATTTGAGGTTGGACACAGGACATGATGGGAATCAAGAAGTGATCCTACAAAAACTTGAAGAAATGAAAGAAGAAATGAAAGAAGAAATGAAAGAAGAAATGAAAAAAGTAATGAAAGAAATGAAAAAAGAAATGAAAGAATTGAAAGAATATCTGAGAAAAGTAACAACAGAACACAAACAAGATGTGAAAAGTCTGCAGGAAAATATAGAAAATCTGCAATCTCAGAACAACAGAAGAAATAATGAAGCCACTGAAATGGGCAAACGAATGAAGACCCTTCAAGAAGACAACAACATGTTGAGGAATATCATAGACGAAATGGATCAGGACAAACGAATGAATGATATCATCGTGACAGGGCACCGAATTAAACCAAAATCCTATGCGAAAGCTGTGAATAATGAAGGTGAACCTGATGAAATGGATATGATCTCAGCAGAACAGGAAGTGGTCAACTATCTGCAATCAAAGGAAATTGAAATTGACATTAATACCATCGAAACATGCATCCCACTGAATGGAAGAAACAACAACGCCACTCCAGTCGTGCTCGTGAAACTCGTAAACAGAAAATCTAAAATGGCATTGCTGAGACAGGGAAAGAAGCTGAAGGGAACAAATGTGTACATGAATGAGCATCTCACAAAACGTAATGCTGGAATCGCCAAGAAAGCACGCGACTTGAGAAGGCAGGGAAAAATCCAGGGAACTTGGAGCACCAACTGTAAAATCTACATCAAGCTGAATGGAGGTCCAGAAGCAAGAGTAATTGTTGTCCATGACATCAAGGACCTGGACAATTTTTAAAGTTTACACAGCTACCACAACAACGATGATAATGGACTCTGACAGAAAACAAACACCCAAATTCAGCATCGACACTACTATGTTCCAAGGGACGACTAAACAAGAGGACCTACATTCAGGATTGCATCCACCTACACTTATTGAGATTATTGAAACAACATCAAAGATTGTTGAACAAGAAAATATGGAACTAAAAAATTTCTGCAACAAAGATTACAAAAACCAGGATTTGGAAAATGATATAGATCCAGATACAAATTTTTTCTCCCACATCAGTAATAATTGTTTTTATTATACAGATGATCAATATAATAGCAACATTACATGCGATAACAAATAGTCAATTATTCATTTTAATAGCAGAAGCTTGTATGCAAACTACAACAACATTAAGAACTTTTTGGAACACATCAACGAACCATTCAAAGTGATTGCTGTCACAGAAACATGGATTGATGATAAAAAAGGAATAGATTTTGATCTGGAAGGATATGAACTAAACTACATCAACAGAACCAACAAAAATGGAGGAGGAGTAGCTGTGTACGTGATGAAGAACCTGAACTACAAAGTGGTAAAAAACATGTCATTTGCTATAGATAATATCTTAGAATGTATAACCATTGAAATATGTCAGGAAAAAAGCAAAAAAATTTTCATCAGTTGTATATATAGATCACCTAAATCAAGTATAGAAACATTTGAAGAATGGATCAAGGCTACTTACATGGACAATGGTCAAAGAATAATGTTCTTATGTGGTGACTTTAATATTGACTTATTGAACCCTAACAAGCAAAAGTCTATTTGTACATCATCAGTTTATATCCAAAAATCACAAAGCCAAGCAGAATCACAGCACACTGTGCCACGCTTATTGATAATATTTTTACCAATGAGTTTGACAATAACACTACAAGTGGTCTACTTATAACCGACGTTAGTGATCATCTGCCAGTTTTTACAATATATGATGGACACTACAAGAAGAACATGGAAGACAAAAGGACATTTCGAAGAATGTGCACAGAGAAGAGGATGACTGCTTTCAAAAGTGAGCTACAAAAGCAAGATTGGGACAATGTGTACAATGAAAAAGAGGTTGATGAAGCATATGAACATTTCTTAAACAAGTTCATAATACTTTATGACAAACATTGTCCATGGATACAACTTAGTAATAAACAGAGAAAGAATAATCAACCATGGATGACAAAAGGATTAAAAAATGCTTGTAAGAAGAAGAATACACTATATAGAGAATTTATAGCACAAAGAACTATAGAGGCAGAAATTAAGTACAAAAAGTATAAAAACAAGTTAACAGATATACTACGATCATGTAGAAAAGAATATTACAGTGAATTAGTGGACAGGAACAAAAATAATATGAGAGCAACATGGGGCATCCTCAATAGCATTATTAAAAATGGTAGTAGTTGAAAGCTTCAATAATTATTTTGTAAATATTGGACCAAAATTGGAAGAAAGGATTCCAGACCCAGTTTCAATTGAGGACTATAATGATACCATAGAGCGAAATCCCAACTCCATGTTCCTCAGTAATGTGACACAGGAGGAAATAGTTACAATCGTGAAAAAATGTAAATCTAAGACTTCAACTGATTGTAATGGAATTGATATGGAAATGATAAAAAAGGTTATAGAAGAGATCTCAGGACCATTAATGTATATTAGTAATCTATCATTTCAAACAGGTACATTCCCAAACAAAATGAAAATAGCTAAAGTTGCACCAGTTTATAAGACTGGAGATAAACATCAATTTACAAATTATAGACCTGTTTCTCTACTTCCACAATTTTCTAAAATCATTGAAAAACTGTTTAATAACAGATTAGAGAGTTTCATAAATAAAAATAGAATACTCTAAGAGAACCAATATGGATACAGAGCTAATGTCTCAACTTCAATGGCTTTAATTGAAATTACAGAGGAAATTACCAATGCAATAGACAGTAAAAAATGTGCAGCGGCAGTTTTTATGGATCTAACTAAAGCATTTGACACAATTAATCACAATATTTTAATCAAAAAACTAGAACGATATGGCATCAGAGGGTTAGTCTTAAACTGGATAAGAAGTTATCTAACGAACAGGAAACATTACGTGAAGCTAGGCGAACACACGTCTACAACGCTAAATATATATCCTGTGGTGTACCTCAGGAATCAATACTAGGACCTAAATTATTCAATCTCTATATAAATGACATTTGTAAAGTTACAAAAGATTTAAAGTTAGTATTATTTGCGGATGATACAACAGCGTTTTGTTCAGGAGAGAACACACAGGAGATAATACAAATAATAGCAGAAGAAATTAACAAATTAAAAAGATGGTTTGACAAAAACAGACTATCGTTGAATCTCAGCAAAACTAAAATAATGCTATTTGGTAATAGTAGAAGAGAAAGTCAAACACAAATACAAATAGACGGAAAAGAAATTGAAAGAGTAAATGAAACCAAATTTCTAGGTATAATGATTGATGATAAATTGAACTGGAAATCTCACGTACAAAATATACAACATAAAGTAGTAAGAAACACGTCAATAATGAATAAAGCAAAACATGTTCTAGACCAAAAATCCCTTCATATTCTCTACTGCTCACTAGTGTTACCATATCTGAGCTACTGTGTAGAAATATGGGGAAATAATTACAAAAGTACACTTCATTCATTAACGGTGTTACAAAAAAGATCACTTAGAATAATACATAATGTTGGATATAGAGAACATACAAATCCTTTATTTATTGAATCAAAGATACTGAAATTCCACGACATAGTGAATTTGCAAACAGCTAAAATTATGCACAAAGCAAACTATAACCTGCTACCCAAGAATATACAACAATTCTTCTCAACAAAAGAGGAGAAATATAATCTTAGAGAAAAATTTAATTTAAAACATTTGTACGCACGTACAACACTTAAGACCTTCAGTATATCAATATGTGGAATTAAATTATGGAATGGATTAAGCAAAGCAATCAAACAATGTACTAATATGATCCACTTCAAGAAACTCTTCAAACTTAAAGTGTTTACAAAGTACAAAGAAGAAGAACCAAGACAAACATTCTCAATTTATTTCATCCATTCATCCATTCATTCTTAAAGTAATCTTACTTATCTCATCACATGAAATATGACTTACTTCACCAATTATTATTATTAAATTCTTACTATAATTTATTTATTTATTTTTATTGTGATTACCTATGGAGTTTATTGTGAATAAATTGAGAACAGGAAGTGAATAAAAAAGTTTCAGCAACTGTTATGTAAAGAAAAGGGGTAGGATTAAATAAGCTCTGCTTCTTCCTACTCCTTTTCGAACATGTTGAAAAGAGAAACTGGAAATTGTGATGTATCATGTTGTATGCTTGCATGTTCGAAATAAACTCAAACTCTAACTCTAACTCTAAAACATATTGCTGGGTATTGTGGCCAAACAGCTCCATTTTTGTTTCATCTGACCACAGAACTTTTCTCCAGAAGGTCTTATCTTTGTCCATGTGATGTTTCAGATATACAAATATATATACATAGTGGATTTTTGTAATTTATATATATATATATATATATATATATATATATATATATATATATATATATATATATATATATATATATATATATATATATATATATATATATGTTTTGTATTATATTCTACAATGTTTGTGTCCTAAATTAAACATTTAATAAGTCTAAAAAGTTCACTATTACAGTAGTATTGGCCACTAAAGGAGACCAAACCAATCAGAGCACATTGTTCAGTATGAATGGGAGACCGGGCTTTCTGCTCCGCCGCTCCCAGTCTGTGGAACGCTCTCCCTGACCACCTGAGGGCACCACAGACTGTGGATGCTTTTAAAAAAGGCTTAAAAACTCTTCTTTTTAAAAAAAAGCCTTTTTTTATATTTATGCGTGCTAGTTCTAGCTATTAGGCTGTTCTAGTTTTTATTTTTATTGTATTTTTATTTTTTTAATACCCTGTAGCACTTTGAGGTTGTTTGCTCAAGGTAAAGTGCTTTTTACAAATAAAATGTATTATTATTATTATTAGTAGTAGTACCGTGGCCACTGATTGGCTCAGCCTCAGACAGAATTACTATTGGATTTATTGTTATTTCATCTCTAGAGGGCTGTCATATTTTTGAAAAACATATTTATAAGGTCATTAACAGGTTTTTATTATCATGTCCAAAACCAATTTATGGTGATAAATGAGTTACTTTGTTACTATTGGCTTATGCGATGAACAGTCAATATATGTTTTTTTTTCTTCAAAATTATAGTTTATTAAAAAAAATCATTGTATTGATGATAATAATAAAATGATTTTCCCATACATGTAAGGGAACTTTGACACTTCTGTTGCATGTCTGAAACGCAGCCAGTTCTAGTCTATGGCTAAGCTCTGACGTTGGCCGCCTCTTCTCAGTGGCCAAGTCTTATATAAAAGTATAGTGCTAAACCTGGCAGAGATAGGCTAATTTCAGTGTGACCCGAGGAGGGATTACGTCGTCAATGGGATTGGGATTGAAGAAGGGAAAGGAAGTAAAGGTTGAGAAGTGACAGCATTTAAACACCTAACTATTCATGCCTGTGGAACATAGGGAAAACACAACTTCTATCTTCTGGATGCACTTTATCTGACTGGATCCTTTTTTGAGGGATACACTTCAATACTGGGACAGTCTATCATTGGATAAGTAGTGGATATTTAACTTTAGAGATGGCCATGGCTCTGCTGCAGCCTCGGCAGCAGCAGCAACAACAACAACAACAGAAAAAACAGGTTTTTCTTGATTTTGAGGATGATGACGGGATCATTTATGAGGTGGAGATGGTAGGTTAATAAAACTTGACTTGGTATAACCTGTCCGATACATAATCAGGCTTGAAGTCAGTAGTCTACTAGATACCGGTTGTATTTTAACCTTAATGGATTGTGTTGTCTGTATGATTTATAACATTGTAATTGAAAGAGTGAAAACAAAAATGTTTCCTGGTACTGTATATGCAGTAGCTTACTTCTGTGGTTGATCTCACATTGTTTTTTTATACTAAAATGTCTCATAATTTTTCAGAAAACGTGTTCTTGTACCTCTGGTTTTAAGGTAGCCAGTGCAAGAAAACGACTTAAGAGATCATTAGGTTATATAAACCACATTGTCTAGTAGATTGTAAAAAGGACATCTCGCAAAGTTTCATCATTTATTTTACACGTAGCTTCTGTGGTTGATTTCACATTGTTTTTCGTACTAAAATGCCTCATAATTTTTCGGAAAACGTGTTCTTGTACCTCTGGTTTTAAGGACGCCGGTGCAAGAAAACGTCTTAAGAGACCATACAGTTATACAAACAACATTGTCTAGTAGATTCTAAAATGGACATCTCGCTAAATTCCGTAATTTATTTTACACGTGGCTTTTGTGGTTGATTTCACTAGGGCTGCAACAACTAATCGATTAAAATCGATTATTAAAATAGTTGGCGATTAATTTAGTCATCGATTCGTTGGATCTATGCTATGCGCATGCGCAGAGGCAATTATTATTATTATTACTTTTTAAAAAATTTTTTTATAAACCTTTATTTATAAACTGCAACATGTACAAACAGCTGAGAAACAATAATCAAAATAAGTATGGTGCCAGTATGCTGTTTTTTTCCCAATAAAATACTGGAAAGGATACAAATGTCTCTTTTATCCGATTATTAATCGATTTAATCGAAGTAATAATCGACAGATTAATCGATGATCAAATTAATCGTTAGTTGCAGCCCTAGATTTCACATTGTTTTTTATACTAAAATGCCTTATAATTTTTCGGAAAACGTTCTTCTTGAATCTCTGGTTTTAAGGAAACGTCTTAAGAGACCATACAGTTATATAAACCACGTTGTCTAGTAGATTGTAAAAAGGACATCTCGTTAAGTTCCATCATTTATTGGACGTCGAGTGGATCTAGCATAATAGTGTGAGAGTCCAGTCCATAGTGGATCTAGCATAATAGTGTGAGAGTCCAGTCCATAGTGGATCTAGCATAATAGTGTGAGAGTCCAGTCCATAGTGGATCTAACATAATAGTGTGAGAGTCCAGTCCATAGTGGATCTAACATAATAGTGAGAGTCCAGTCCATAGCGGATCTAACATAATAGTGTGAGAGTCCAGTCCATAGTGGATCTAACATAATAGTGTGAGAGTCCAGTCCATAGTGGATCTAACATAATAGTGTGAGAGTCTAGTCCATAGTGGATCTAACATAATAGTGAGAGTCCAGTCCATAGTGGATCTAACATAATAGTGTGAGAGTCCAGTCCATGGTGGATCTAACATAATAGTGTGAGAGTCCAGTCCATAGTGGATCTAACATAATAGTGTGAGAGTCCAGTCCACAGTGGATCTGGCATAATAGTGACAGTCCAGTCCATAGTGGATCTAACATAATAGTGTGAGAGTCCAGTCCTTAGTGGATCTAACATAATAGTGTGAGAGTCCAGTCCATAGTGGATCTAACATAATATTGTGAGAGTCCAGTCCATAGTGGATCTAACATAATATTGTGAGAGTCCAGTCCATAGTGGATCTAACATAATAGTGAGAGTCCAGTCCATAGTGGATCTAACATAATATTGTGAGAGTCCAGTCCATAGTGGATCTAACATAATATTGTGAGAGTCCAGTCCATAGTGGATCTAGCATAATAGTGAGAGTCCAGTCCATAGTGGATCTAACATAATAGTGAGAGTCCAGTCCATAGTGGATCTAACATAATAGTGTGAGAGTCCAGTCCATAGTGGATCTAACATAATAGTAAGAGTCCAGTCCATAGTGGATCTAACATAATAGTGAGAGTCCAGTCCATAGTGGATCTCGCATAATATTGTGAAAGTCCAGTCCATAGTGGATCTAACATAATAGTGTGAGAGTCCAGTCCATAGTGGATCTAACATAATAGTAAGAGTCCAGTCCATAGTGGATCTAACATAATAGTGAGAGTCCAGTCCATAGTGGATCTCGCATAATATTGTGAAAGTCCAGTCCATAGTGGATCCAACATAATAGTGAGAGTCCAGTCCATAGTGGGGCCAGCAGGAGATTATCTCGAGCAGAGACGGGTCAGCAGCGCAGAGACGTCCCCAACCGATGCACAGGCGAGCGGTCCGCCCCGGATCCCGACTTTGGACAGCCAGCACTTCATCCATGGCCACCAAAACCTGTTCTTGTACTTGTTTTAAGGTAGCTGGTGCAAGAAAACGACTTAAGAGACCATACAGTTACAGTATATAAACAGTAAAGTACCACTGATAGTCACACACACACTAGGTGTGGTGAAATTACTCTCCGCATTTGACCCATCCCCTTGTTTCACCCCCTGGGAGGTGAGGGGAGCAGTGAGCAGCAGCGGTGATTGATTGATTGATTGAATTGATTGGAACTTGTATTAGTAGATTGCACAGTACAGTACATATTCCGTACAATTGACCACTAAAGCAATTCATGTTAATGAATGTCTGCATTAATAAATTACTCACCCACATATTGTCTTTAGGTGCTGGACATCGGTGACAGCCTCACCATCCCAGATGAGTTCACAGAAGAGGAGAAGACCACAGGTCTGTGGTGGAAGCAGCTGTCGGCGGGGGCCATGGCAGGTGCGGTGTCTCGCACGGGGACCGCCCCCCTGGACAGAATGAAGGTCTTTATGCAGGTACGTCACTTGGGATTTTGCACGGTAACCTTAACCTCCTTTTTCGACATCCTGAATAACCACAGTGTTTTTAATGCACAGGTCCACGCCTCCAAGAGCAACAAAATCAACCTGGTCAGTGGTTTCAAGCAGATGGTGAAAGAAGGAGGCGTGGCATCTTTATGGCGAGGAAATGGTACTAATGTCCTCAAGATTGCCCCAGAGACTGCCATTAAATTCATGGCTTATGAGAAGGTACCTCCAATAAACAGACATGGCGATATACCGCACAATACCAGCGGGCCGTATTATCCATGCACTTTTAAACTTGTTATGTTTAAGATTTGTATTTGTCATTGTCACCTGACCAGTACAAGACGTTGCTGTCCAGTGAACCAGGGAAGGTCAAGACCCACGAAAGGTTCATTGCAGGATCGCTGGCTGGAGCAACAGCACAAACAGCCATCTACCCCATGGAGGTAAGCTTTCAACCAAACATACCATAAATGTGTGAATTCACATGAGTCAGTATTAGGAGCTCACTTGTTACAAACCCCGTTTCCATATGAGTTGGGAAATTGTGTTAGATGTAAATATAAACGGAATACAATGATTTGCAAATCCTTTTCAACCCATATTCAGTTGAATATGCTACAAAGACAACATATTTGATGTTCAAACTGATAAAAAAAACGTTTTTTTGCAAATAATAATTAACTTTAGAATTTGATGCCAGCAACACGTGACAAAGAAGTTGGGAAAGGTGGCAATAAATACTGATAAAGTTGAGGAATGCTCATCAAACACTTATTTGGAACATCCCACAGGTGTGCAGGCTAATTGGGAACAGGTGGGTGCCATGATTGGGTATAAAAGTAGATTCCATGAAATGCTCAGTCATTCACAAACAAGGATGGGGCGAGGGTCACCACTTTGTCAACAAATGTGTGAGCAAATTGTTGAACAGTTTAAGAAAAACCTTTCTCAAGCAGCTATTGCAAGGAATTTAGGGATTTCACCATCTACGCTCCGTAATATCATCAAAGGGTTCAGAGAATGTGGAGAAATCACTGCACGTAAGCAGCTAAGCCCGTGACCTTCCATCCCTCAGGCTGTACTGCATCAACAAGCGACATCAGTGTGTAAAGGATATCACCACATGGGCTCAGGAACACTTCAGAAACCCACTGTCAGTAACTACAGTTGGTCGCTACATCTGTAAGTGCAAGTTAAAACTCTCCTATGCACGGCGAAAACCGTTGATCAACAACACCCAGAAACGCCGTCGGCTTCGCTGGGCCTGAGCTCATCTAAGATGGACTGATACAAAGTGGAAAAGTGTTCTGTGGTCTGACGAGTCCACATTTCAAATTGTTTTTGGAAACTGTGGACGTCGTGTCCTCCGGACCAAAGAGGAAAAGAACCATCCGGATTGTTCTCGGCGCAAAGTGTAAAAGGCAGCATGTGTGATGGTATGGGGGTGTATTAGTGCCCAAGACATGGGTAACTTACACATCTGTGAAGGCGCCATTAATGCTGAAAGGTACATACAGCTTTTGGAGCAACATACTGTATGTTGCCATCCAAGCAACGTTACCATGGACACCCCTGCTTATTTCAGCAAGACAATGCCAAGCCACGTGTTACATCAACGTGGCTTCATTGTAAAAGAGTGCGGGTACTAGACTGGCCTGCCTGTAGTCCAGACCTGTCTCCCATTGAAAATGTGTGGCGCATTATGAAGCCTAAAATAGCAGAAGGGAGACCCCCGGACTGTTGAACAACTTAAGCTGTACATCAAGCAAGAATGGGAAAGAATTCCACCTGAGAAGCTTCAAAAATGTGTCTCCTCAGTTCCCAAACCTTTACTGAGTGTTGTTAAAAGGAAAGGCCATGTAACACAGTGGTGAACATGCCCTTTCCCAACTACTTTGGCACGTGTTGCAGCCATGAAATTTTAAGTTAATTATTATTTGCAAAAAAAAAAAAAAGTTTGAGTTTGAACATCAAATATGTTGTCTTTGTAGTGCATTCAACTGAATATGGCTTGAAAAGGATTTGCAAATCATTGTATTCCGTTTATATTTACATCTAACACAATTTCCCAACTCCTATGGAAACAGGGTTTGTACTTACTCTGCTCAATACATGCCCTATGACTCAAAACTAAGTGCTATCAGTGTTTCCCATAAACTGCCAAGATACCTGTGGCGGTGGGGGCGTGGCTATGGGCGTGGTCACCATGACATCGAGTAATTTGCATAATTTACCACAATGATATGATTTTCTCTAAAAAAGCTCAAAAAATGTATACTTACTAATTAATAATAAGTTTTGTTTTAAACGTCCATCCATCCATCCATTTTACAATATAATTACAACACTTTATGTATATATTTATATACAGATTTGAACAATAAGTTATTCACTGAAATATATTTATTAATTGTGGTTCTTACAAAAAATATATCTTATAAAATATAAAAGCTAAAACGTCTCTTAAAGCTCTGCCCCTTTATAGTGCATACTAAATAATTTAACTTTAGCCTACTACTACAACCATATTATTTACCAGCAACATAAAGTAAAACAGAGGCAGAGGTGTCCTGCCACAGTCAGTAACAAATAAACAGAAAACAGTAGTGGTCAAATACAAATAAGGCAACAAGAGAAGTATCCTACACTTCTCTTTTGTAAAGTAAATCTGAACAGCCTATATGGGCATCTACATCAACTATATGATTTGCCTGAGAAGCTGGACAGGACAAAAAAAAAAAAAATCTATTTGTGGCGGACGTAATTCTTTCGTGGTGGGCCGCCACAAATAAATGAATGTGTGGGAAACACTGGCTATGCAGTTCTATTATTTAGAAAATAATTTTCACAGTCAAATTTGATTCCGCAGATTAGAACTTCTTTTTTTTTGCACGCTACATGTATGCTAGCAAAAGCACAGCTAATCGGATAGCCGGAAATAAAACTCAATTGTGGTTCTCAACCTTTTTTTCAGTGATATACCCCCTTTAACAGAGAAAATACTTTAGCGTCTATATCTGATTTATGTCCAAAACAATGCCCATCTGTTGTTGTCTTGTCTGAAACATTTGGAAATTAAAAACATTTTAATTGTATATGAAGAAATAATTGACTTAAATACAAAAAATATTTGTGCACCTCACATAATTATCAACTTAAAGTGCTTAAAGGCCTACTGAAAGCCACTACTAGCGACCACGCAGTCTGATAGTTTATATATCAATGATGAAATCTTAACATTGCAACACATGCCAATACGGCCGGGTTAACTTATAAAGTGACATTTTAAATTTCCCGCTAAACTTCCGGTTGAAAACGTCTATGTATGATGACGTATGCGCGTGACGTCAATCATTGAAACGGAAGTATTCGGACACATTGTATCACAATACAAAAAGCTCTGTTTTCATCGCAAAATTCCACAGTATTCTGGACATCTGTGTTGGTGAATCTTTTGCAATTTGTTTAATGAACAATGAAGACTGCAAAGAAGAAAGCTGTAGGTGGGATCGGTGTATTAGCGGCTGGCTGCAGCAACACAACCAGGAGGACTTAGTTGGATAGCAGACGCGCTATCCGACGCTAGCCACCGACCGCATCGATGATCGGGTGAAGTCCTTCGTCGCGCCGTCGATCGCTGGAACGCAGGTGAGCACGGGTGTTGATGAGCAGATGAGGGCTGGCGTAGGTGGAGCGCTAATGTTTTTATCATAGCTCTGATGAGGTCCCGTAGCTAAGTTACCTTCAATGGTGTCGTTAGCAACAGTACAGCATTAACCGTGTAGTTACAGGTTCAGAGTTTGGTTCGGTGTCTCCTGATAGTAGTATTGTTGATCTGCTGTCTATCCTTCCAGTCAGGGCCTTATTTCTTTTGTTTCTATCTGCAGTTAAGCCCGATGCTATCACATTAGCGCCGTAGCTAAAGTGCTTCGCCGATGTATTGTCGTGGAGATAAGTCACTGTGAATGTCCATTTCGCGTTCTCGACTCTCATTTTCAAGAGGATATAGTATCCGAGGTGGTTTAAAATACAAATCCGTGATCCACAATAGAAAAAGGAGAATGTGTGGAATCCAATGAGCCCTTGTACCTAAGTTACGGTCAGAGCGAAAAAAGATACGTCCTGCACTGCACTCTAGTCCTTCACTCTCACGTTCCTCATCCACGAATCTTTTATCCTCGCTCAAATTAATGGGGTAATCGTCGCTTTCTCGGTCCGAATCGCTCTCGCTGCTGGTGTAAACAATGGGGAAATGTGAGGAGCCTTTCAACCTGTGACATCACGCTACTTCCGGTACAGGCAAGGCTTTTTTTTATCGGCGACCAAAAGTTGCGAACTTTATCGTCGATGTTCTCTACTAAATCCTTTCAGCAAAAATATGGCAATATCGCAAAATGATCAAGTATGACACATAGAATGGATCTGCTATTCCTGTTTAAATAAATAAAAATCCTTTCAGTAGGCCTTTAAATTAACCTAAAATATTACTTATTTTATCTTTATGGAAAATATTGGACACAATGTGTTGCCAAGCTTATGAGATGTAATGCATGTGACTGCACTGTGACACTATTGGTTCATTTTTTTAATGTTTTTTTATTTATTTTTTATAAATGGCTGTGATGATAATGTCAATGAGGGATTTCTAATCACTGCTATGTTGGAATTCTTATTATTGATACTGTTGTTGGCAATCATTTTGTTTGACTACTTTTAGATTGTTTGTATGTCCTCTCAATTGCTCTGTTGGTTGCTATTCTGCATGTTGCTGGTTTTGGAATTGTATTATTATGGTATTATTGTGTATTATTTTGTTGGATTGATTAATATTAAAAAATAAAAACAAAACACTTTATAAATGCTATTATATTTCATTTCTGAAGTACCCGCTGGTGCAGGAGTATCCCTATGTGAGAGCAATTGATGAGTGGAGTTTCTTTCTTCTAACAAACATCTTTGCTGATTTAGGTGATGAAGACCAGGTTAACCCTGAGGAAGACGGGACAATACTCAGGAATGTTTGACTGTGCCAAGAAAATCCTGAAAAAGGAAGGAGTGAAGGCGTTCTACAAGGGCTATGTTCCTAATATCCTGGGCATCATTCCATATGCTGGCATAGATCTGGCTGTGTATGAGGTGTGGCACACGCACATGTTTGTTTTCATCAACTGTTATGTTATATATGCCACATCTCTCTAATCCACCACAGAGCTTGAAGAACCTCTGGTTGTCCCGCTATGCCAAAGACACAGCCAACCCCGGTCTGCTGGTTCTGCTGGGCTGTGGTACCATCTCTAGTACTTGTGGCCAGCTATCCAGTTATCCCTGGCCCTGATCCGCACCAGGATGCAGGCACAAGGTACAGACCTCTAGACATGAGCTGATATTCCACAAGTCAATTAATCGAACGATAAATCGCTAACTTTTCCCGCCTCGATGAATCGTAAAGTGCATGTGTGTTTACGGGCTGCAAGAGCGGTACAAATAATAACTGTTGTAAAACTCCCGACAGTTAGTAGTACCGTATTAGATTAAAATGATCGAAAAACTGTGTTTGATAAACCAGTCGTGAAATTTCCTCGCTCCTAAATATTCCAAAGCTTTATTATAAGAAAAGTGAAGAGTTTGGGAACAACAGCAAGTCAGCCACCAAGTGGTAGGCCACGTAAACTGACAGAGAGGTCAGCACAGTGCAAAGACTTTCTGCACAGTCTGTTGCTACAGAGCTCCAAACTTCACGTGACCTTCCAATTAGCCCACGTACAGTACGCAGAGAGCTTCATCAATCAATCAATCAATGTTTATTTATATAGCCCTAAATCACAAGTGTCTTAAAGGGCTGTACAAGCCACAACGACATCCTCGGTACAGAGCCCACATACGGGCAAGGAAAACTCACCCCAGTGGGACGTCAATGTGAATGACTATGAGAAACCTTGGAGAGGACCGCATATGTGGGAAACACCCCCCCCCCCCCCCCCCCCCCCCGGAATGGGTTTCCATGGCCGAGCAGCTGTATCTAAGCCATACATCACCAAGTTCATTGCAAAGCGTGGGATGCAGTGGTGTAAAGCACGTCGCCACTGGACTCTAGAGCAGTGGAGACGCCTTCTCTGGAGTGATGACTCACGCTTTTCCATCCGGCAATCTGATGGACCAGTCTGGGTTTGGAAGTTGCCAGGAGATGGAGGAAGGCTGATGGCGCTCGCCTCCTTCCGATGGCCATCCAGCCAAAACCAAACATTGAACGTCAAAGCTTTTTAGCCAGGGTTAAAGTAGACAAGTGTGTGAACAAAATGAGATGTTAAGCTCTGTGAAAGTATGGCCGAGCTACAAGAGGAGGTAATCTTGTCGTATTTACCTTTTGTCTCAGAGCAATCCTCCATTAAAATGGTATGTACCCATTAAATCATTTTTTTGTTTGTTTGCCAATAGCGTTGCCATGGTAACACGAAACGTTCCCAACTTAAAGTACCCCAATCGGCGCGAACGAGACCTTTCTGACGGTATAACATATGTGGGGGGTTCGTTGGCCGGTTTGTATCGTATTAAGCGTAAGAGAAACGTGCGGGACTATAATAATAAAAGTTTAAGTATGAGCAATAATAATATGGGCTGCTTGCATTGCAGCAGGCCCATAATAAAAGTTGAAGTGTGAGCAATAATAATATGGGCTGCTTGCATTGCAGCAGGCCCATAATAAAAGTTGAAGTGTGAGCAATAATAATATGGGCTGCTTGCATTGCAGCAGGCCCATAATAAAAGTTGAAGTGTGAGCAATAATAATATGGGCTGCTTGCATTGCAGCAGGCCCATAATAAAAGTTGAAGTGTGAGCAATAATAATATGGGCTGCTTGCATTGCAGCAGGCCCATAATAAAAGTTGAAGTGTGAGCAATAATAATATGGGCTGCTTGCATTGCAGCAGGCCCATAATAAAAGTTGAAGTGTGAGCAAAAATAATATGGGCTGTTTGCAGCATGTGAATGGGAGCTGGCATTGCAGCAATTATTTATTACTTACATTTCTTTTTACACATATCTTAAAATATCTTTTAATATTAGTTTTAGTCATGTCATTGCTGGCTTTACGAGCAGAGGAGCATGTTCGGCAGCGCACGCACACAGAGTACTTACAAGCAGACACAGTGTGTAGACAGAAAAGGGAGAATGGATGCATTTTGGCTTAAAAAGTAAAGGGGAAGTTATAACACTGAAACGCCCTCAGGAAGAGGTGCTTTAAGACATGGCTAGCTAGCTAGCGGCTAACATCTATCCGCAATGTTTTACCAACTTCTAAATCACTAACCCTGGTCTCCATGGCGACAAATAAAGTACGTTTCTTACAAGTAACATTATCACTGCAGGACGAGCAATAGTTAAACATGCTTCACTACACACCGTAGCACACCGGCGTCGAAATGTAACCATTGGTGGATCTACACCTGACATCCACTGTAATGATATCAAGTACAGGCACGTATCGAGTCGATACTACTATGATTACATCGACAATATATTCTTTCGTTTTTTTAAAATGTATATTATGTTTAGAAACTAAGGAAATATGTCCCTGGACACATGAGGACTTTGAATATGACCAATGTATGATCCTGTAACTACTTGGTATCGAATCAATACCAATACCCAAATTTGTGGTATCATCCAAAACTAATGTAAAGTATCAAAGAAGAGAAGAATAAGTGATTATTACATTTTAACAGAAGTGTAGATAGAACATGTTGAAACAGAAAGTAAGCAGATATTAACAGTAAATGAACAAGTAGATTAATAATTCATTTTCTACCACTTGTCCTTAATAATGTTGACAAAAAAACAGCATGATAAATGACACAATATGTTACTGCATATGTCAGCAGACTAATTAAGAGTCTTTGTTTGTTCACTTACTACTAAAAGACAAGTTGTCTGGTATGTTCACTATTTTATTTAAGGACTAAATTACAATAATAAACATATGTTTAATGTACCCTAAGATTTTTTGTTAAAATAAAGCCAATAATGCTATTTTTTTGTGGTCCCCTTTATTTAGAAAAGCACCAAAAAGTATTGGTATCGGGACAACACTACCATGCACTAATTAGACAAAAGCATACGCATTAATTAAGTACCTTTTGAGATAAACAGAACAGGTGAGCCAGAACATGTTCTCTGTGCAGTTGCTGCTATTTGGTGGACCAAACAATGTTTCCTTCCACGTTCACGTCCTACTTTGGTATGCAGTGTTTGACGTACAATGGTCATCACACCGTATGTATCTCTCCCCTTGCAGCTTCTCTGGAAGGTGCGGAGCAGCTGCACATGAAGCAGATGGTGAAAAGGATTCTAGAGAAGGAAGGGTTCTTTGGACTTTACCGTGGCATCTTGCCCAATTTCATGAAGGTGCTGCCAGCGGTCAGCATCAGCTACGTGGTGTATGAATACATGCGGTCCGGCCTGGGCATACAGAAGTAGGAGCAACCATGCGGTATGTTGTTGTTCTCACACTAAAGCATGCACACATGGACTATCTACAGTAAAACGAGTAGAAGAAGTGCACATACAGTAATGTCACCTACTGTATATTTGGATTTTACTGCAAATATTGGAGATATTGCAAATGAGGCAAAAGTTTACCAGCTCTTGATTGAGACAAAAAAAATAAGAAAACAAGTTCATTGAAGTTTTGAGTTGAACTTAGCAATTAGCACAGCTCACGTTTACTTTCATTGACATCAATGTAGCTTTTTATTGATTGTGTACACAAGTCTCCATTAGGGTCCTATTTTGTCACAAAAAAATACTAAATAACTTTTAAATACCAAAGCAAGCCATGACCTGACAAAGCCATATTGTTGAAAATACAGTCGTGGTCAAAAGTGTACATACACTTGTAAAGAACATCATGTCATGGCTGTGTTGAGTTTCCAATCATTTCTACAACTCTTATTTTTTTGTGATGTAGTGATTGGAGCACATACTTGTTGGTCACAAAAAACATTCATGAAGTTTGCTTCTTTTATGAATTTATTATGGGTCTACTGACAATGTGAGCAAATGTGCTGGGTCAAAAGTATACATACAGAAATGTTAATGTTTGCTTACATGTCCCTTGGCAAGTTTCACTGCAATAAGGCACTTTTGGTAGCCATCCACAAGCTTCTGCTGGAATTTTTGACCACTCCTCTTGACAAAATTGGTGCAGTTCAGCTAAATTTGTTGGTTTTTTTGACATGGACTTGTTTCTTCAGCATTGTCCGCACGTTTAAGTCAGGACTTTGGGAAGGCCATTCTAAAACCTTCATTCTGATTTAGCCATTCCTTTACCACTTTTGACGTGTGTTTGGGGTCATTGTCCTGTTGGAGCACCCAACTGCGCCCAAGTCCAGAAGCGACACCTTAAGGCTCGTCTAAAAGTTGTGGCTGATCACATGGACAAAGATAAGACCTTCTAGAGGAAGGTTTTGTGGTCAGATGAAACAAAAATGTAACTGTTTGGCCACAATGCCCAGCAATATGTTTGGAGGAGAAAAGGTGAGGCCTTTAATCCCAGGAACACCACGCCTACCGTCAAGCATGGTGGTGGTAGTATTATGCTCTGGGCCTGTTTTGCTGCCAATGGAACTGGTGCTTTACAGAGAGTAAATGGGACAATGAAAAAGGAGGATTACCTCCAAATTCTTCAGGACAAGCTAAAATCATCAGCCCGGAGGTTGGGTCTTGGGCGCAGTTGGGTGTTCCAACAGGACAATGACCCCAAACACACCTCAAAAGTGGTAAAGGAATGGCTAAATCAGGCTACAATGAAGGTTTTAGAATGGCCTTCCCAAAGTCCTGACTTAAACGTGTGGACAATGCTCTGCAAAATTGTCAGTGTTCAAAAACAAGGAAAAAACAAATACAAAATGAGGGGTATTTTATTTGAACTAAGCAAAATTATCTGCCAATAGAACAAGAAAATTCGGCTTGTCAAGACTTTCCAAAACAAGCAAAATTAGCTAACCTCAATGAACCCAAAAATACCTTTAAAATAAGTATTTTCTCACTAATAACAAGTGCACTTTTCTTGATAAAAAAAAAAACCCAAAACCTTTTTGCTCAATATGTTAAAATATTCTTAAATTAAGTAAATGTAGTGCCATTATCTTGACATAATGATATGCGCTCTGCATCATCATTATTTTTTTCATGCTTGAAGTAAGAAATGATTACTTTAAAAAAGCAGTTTTATACTTGTGAGTGTTGATGACACAGCTTTGCAACAGTTGATATTCTAGTTTCAAGCATGTTTGACTCAATATACACTACTGTTCAAAAGTTTGGGGTCACATGTAAATGTCCTTATTTTTGAAGGAAAAGCACTGTACTTTTCAATGAAGATAACTTTAAACTAGTCTTAACTTTAAAGAAATACACTCTATACATTGCTAATGTGGTAAATGACTATTCTAGCTGCAAATGTCTGCTTTTTGGTGCAATATCTACATAGGTGTATAGAGGCCCATTTCCAGCAACTATCACTCCAGTGTTCTAATGGTACAATGTGTTTGCTCATTGGCTCAGAAGGCTAATTGATGATTAGAAAACCCTTGTGCAATCATGTTCACACATCTGAAAACAGTTTAGCTCGTTACAGAAGCTACAAAACTGACCTTCCTTTGAGCAGATTGACTTTCTGGAGCATCACATTTGTGGGCTCAATTAAACGCTCAAAATGGCCAGAAAAAGAGAACTTTCATCTGAAACTCGACAGTCTATTCTTGTTCTTAGAAATGAAGGCTATTCCACTAAATTGTTTGGGTGACCCCAAACTTTTGAACGGTAGTGTAGGTCATCAAATCTCAGCAACAAGCTGTAATATCTTACTGAGGTCATTCAGGACCAAAACCCTTAAAACAAGTAAAACACTCTAACATAAAATCTGCTTAGTGAGAAGAATTATCTTATCAGACAGAAAATAAGCAAATAGCATGCTTATTTGAGATATTTCATCTTACTTAGATTTCAGTTTTTGCAGTGTGCTGAAGAAACAAGTCCATGTCAGAAAAAAAAAATTTTTTTTTAGCTGAACTGCACCAATTTTGTCAAGAGGAGTGGTCAAAAATTCCAGCAGAAGCTTGTGGATGGCTACCAAAAGTGCCTTATTGCAGTGAAACTTGCCAAGGGACATGTAAGCAAATATTAACATTGCTGTATGTATACTTTTGACCCTCACATTTTCAGTAGACCCATAATAAATTCCTAAAAGAAGCAAACTTCATGAATGTTTTCTGAGACCAACAAGTATGTGCTCCAATCACTACATCACAAAAAAATAAGAGTTGTAGAAATGATTGGAAACTCAAGACAGCCATGACATGATGTTCTTTACAAGTGACTACGACTGTATATATTTTTTTGTTTATTTTGCTGCTTTTTTTGTTTTTAAACAATACCAAAGTAGTTTCCAGTCCCCAAAAAATGTGGTGCCATTTTTGCACCTTGCAAGTCATCTTTTCAAAGTGCACACATTTGTTGGTCACAGTTACAAACAAACCCACCTTTCAATGAAGCTGCTGAATGTAGAGTCATGTGCCTTATGGTTGCCTTTTTCCCTTATTTAGATGTTGGTGTTTACATTAATAAAGACCATTCAGTACGAACGTTCCTTTGAGTGCATTTCCTTATGACAAGTGATTAATTGTTAGGACGAAAACCACACTGTTCCTCCTGAATCCGAGGTTCGACTATCCGGCGTAGCCTCCTCTCCAGCACACCTGAATAGACCTTACCGGGAAGGCTGAGGAGTGTGATCCCACGGTAGTTAGAACACACCCTCCGGTTCCCCTTCTTAAAGAGAGGAACCACCACCCCGGTCTGCCAATCCAGAGGTACCGCCCCCGATGTCCACGCAATGTTGCAGAGTCTTGTCAACCAAGACAGCCTCACAGCATCCAGAGCCTTAAGGAACTCCGGGCGGATCTCATCCACCCCCGGGGCCTTGCCACCGAGGAGCTTTTTAACTACCTCGGCAACCTCAGCCCCAGAAATGGGAGAGCCCACCACAGATTCCCCAGACACTGCTTCCTCATAGGAAGACGTGCTGGTAGGATTGAGGAGGTCTTCGAAGTATTCCCTCCACCGATCCACAACATCCGCTGGTCGTGGAACTGTGGACCAGCTCTATACTCTCGGCAGGGTCCTTGAGGGTGTATGGGAGTTTGCCCAACCAGTCTACATGTGCTTTGTGGACTTGGAGAAGGCATTCGACCGTGTCCCCTAGGAAGTCCTGTGGGGAGTGCTCAGAGAGTATGGGGTATGGGACTGTCTGATTGTGGCGGTCCGCTCCCTGTATGATCAGTGTCAGAGCTTGGTCCTCATTGCCGGCAGTAAGTCGGACACGTTTCCAGTGAGGGTTGGACTCCGCCAAGGCTGCCCTTGGTCACCCATTCTGTTCATAACTTTTATGGACAGAATTTCTAGGCGCGGTCAGGGCGTTGAGGGGATCCGGTTTGGTGGCTGCAGGATTAGGTCTCTGCTTTTTGCAGATGATGTGGTCCTGATGGCTTCATCCGGCCAGGATCTTCAGCTCTCACTGGATCGGTTCGCAGCCGAGTGTGAAGCGACCGGGATGGGAATCAGCACCTCCAAGTCCGAGTCCATGGTTCTCGCCCGGAAAAATGGTGGAGTGCCATCTCCAGGTTGGGGAGGAGACCCTGTCCCATTGGAGGAGTTCAAGTACCTCGGGGTCTTGTTCACGAGTGAGGGAAGAGTGGATGGTGAGATCGACAGGCGGATCGGTGCGACGTCTTCAGTAATGCGGACGCTGTATCGATCTGTTGTGGTGAAGGAGCTGAGCCGGAAGGCAAAGCTCTCAATTTACCGGTCGATCTACGTTCCCATCCTCACCTATGGTCATGAGCTTTGGGTTATGACGGAAAGGACAAGATCACGGGTACAAGCGGCCCAAATGAGTTTCCTCCGTTGGGTGGCGGGTCTCTCCCTTAGAGATAGGGTGAGAAGCTCTGTCATCCGGGGGGAGCACAACGTAAAGCCGCTGCTCCGCCACATGGAGAGGAGCCAGATGAGGTGGTTCGGGTATCTGGTCAGGATGCCACCCGAACGTCTCCCTAGGGAACTAGGGAAGTGTTTAGGGCACGTAAGACCGGTAGGAAGACCCAGGACACGTTGGGAAGACTATGTCTCCCGGCTGGCCTAGAAACGCCTCGGGATCCCCCGGGAGGAGCTGGACGAAGTGGCTGGGGAGAGGGAAGTTTGGGCTTCCCTGCTTAGGCTGCTGCCCCCGCGACCCGACCTCGGATAAGCGGAAGAAGATGGATGGATGGACGTAAGCATGCTATACTACTGTATTTTAATGTTGGTCTTTACGGTGGTACTTGGAGAGACAAGTTTTTTCTGAGGTGGTACTTGGTGAAAAAGTTTGAGAACCACTACTCTAGAGTCGCAGGTAAGACAGTTTACAAGCCCTCATGATGTACGCTACAATCTAACGGCGCACTTCAAGAGGATTTAATTACAGATTACTCCACTTTCTCCCTTACGTAATGTGCTTTGCCTCCTCAGCGTCATTGCTGCTGAACAGTCTTATCTGGCACTATGAACAACAGTGGTTAGAGTGTCCGCCCTGAGATCGGTAGGTCGTGAGTTCAATCAATCAATTAATCAATGTTTATTTATATAGCCCTAAATCCCAAGTGTCTCAAAGGGCTGCACAAGCCACAACGACATCCTTGGTTCAGCGCCCAGATAAGGGCAAGGAAAAACTCACAACCCAGTGGGACGTCAATGAGAATGACTATGAGAAACCTTGGAGAGGACCGCAGGTGTGGGTGACCCCACCCCCTCTAGGGGAGACCGGATGCAATGGACGTCGAGTGGGTCTAGCATAATATTGTGAAAGTCCAGTCCATAGTGAATCTAACATAATAGTGAGTCCAGTCCATAGTGGATCTAACATAATAGTGAGAGAGTCCAGTCCATAGTGGATCTAACATAATATTGAGAGAGTCCAGTCCATAGTGGATCTAACATAATAGTTTGAGAGTCCAGTCCATAGTGGATCTAACATAATAGTTTGAGAGTCCAGTCCATAGTGGATCTAACATAATATTGAGAGAGTCCAGTCCATAGTGGATCTAACATAATAGTGTGAGAGTCCAGTCCATAGTGGATCTAACATAATATTGAGAGAGTCCAGTCCATAGTGGATCTAACATAATAGTGTGAGAGTCCAGTCCATAGTGGATCTAACATAATATTGAGAGAGTCCAGTCCATAGTGGTTCTAACATAATAGTGTGAGAGTCCAGTCCATAGTGGATCTAACATAATAGTGAGAGAGTCCAGTCCATAGTGGATCTAACATAATAGTGTGAGTCCAGTCCATATTGGATCTAACATAATAGTGAGAGAGTCCAGTCCATAGTGGATCTAACATAATAGTGAGAGAGTCCAGTCCATAGTGGATCTAACATAATAGTGTGAGAGTCCAGTCCATAGTGGATCTAACATAATAGTGAGAGAGTCCAGTCCATAGTGGATCTAACATAATATTGTGAGAGTCCAGTCCATAGTGGATCTAACATAATAGTGAGAGTCCAGTCCATAGTGGATCTAACATAATAGTGAGAGTCCAGTCCATAGTGGATCTAACATAATAGTGTGAGTCCAGTCCATATTGGATCTAACATAATAGTGAGAGAGTCCAGTCCATAGTGGATCTAACATAATAGTGAGAGAGTCCAGTCCATAGTGGATCTAACATAATATTGAGAGAGTCCAGTCCATAGTGGATCTAACATAATAGTTTGAGAGTCCAGTCCATAGTGGATCTAACATAATAGTTTGAGAGTCCAGTCCATAGTGGATCTAACATAATATTGAGAGAGTCCAGTCCATAGTGGATCTAACATAATAGTGTGAGAGTCCAGTCCATAGTGGATCTAACATAATATTGAGAGAGTCCAGTCCATAGTGGTTCTAACATAATAGTGTGAGAGTCCAGTCCATAGTGGATCTAACATAATAGTGAGAGAGTCCAGTCCATAGTGGATCTAACATAATAGTGTGAGTCCAGTCCATATTGGATCTAACATAATAGTGAGAGAGTCCAGTCCATAGTGGATCTAACATAATAGTGAGAGAGTCCAGTCCATAGTGGATCTAACATAATAGTGTGAGAGTCCAGTCCATAGTGGATCTAACATAATAGTGAGAGAGTCCAGTCCATAGTGGATCTAACATAATATTGTGAGAGTCCAGTCCATAGTGGATCTAACATAATAGTGAGAGTCCAGTCCATAGTGGATCTAACATAATAGTGAGAGTCCAGTCCATAGTGGATCTAACATAATAGTGTGAGTCCAGTCCATATTGGATCTAACATAATAGTGAGAGAGTCCAGTCCATAGTGGATCTAACATAATAGTGAGAGAGTCCAGTCCATAGTGGATCTAACATAATATTGAGAGTTCATACCAAAGGCTATAAAAATGGGAGCCATTACCTCCCTGCTTGGCACTCCGCATCAAGGGATTGAATTGGGGGGTTAAATCACCAGAAATGATTCCCGGGCGTGGCCACCGCTGCTGCCCACTGCTCCCCTCCCTCACCTCCCAGGGGGTGATCAAGGGTGATGGGTCAAATGCAGAGAATAATTTCACCACACCTAGTGTGTGTGTGACAATCATTGGTACTTTAACTTAACATTGGCGCGGTGAGTGGCATGTGGTCAGGGAAGGCGGTCTCACCTGTCATGGGGGGGGGGGGGGGGGGGACTTAAATATTTTACAATTTTCTGTAAGATTCCAGACGTTTTCAGCATTTTTCAAATTCCTGAATTTGCACATTTGCCGGTCAAATAAAGAGCCGAAAACTCTGAGATGAGGCTGCACGAGCCATTTTACCGCCTTGAGTGCACAATCCTCCATAACCTGGCGTGTCATTAATGGAAGTAGGACATCAGTATTCTCGTCAATGGGACAATAAACTGCAAGGTTAGTGCGTCTGCCTCACAATATGAAGGTTCTGGGTTCAATCCCGGGCTCGGGAGTCTTTCTGTGAAGAGTTTGCATGTTCTCCCCATGACTGCGTGGGTTCCCTCCGGGTACTCAGGCTTCCTCCCACCTCTGAAGACATGCACCTGGGGATAGGCCCCTCCCACCTCCAAAGACATGCACCTGGGGATAGGCCCCTCCCACCTCCAAAGACATGCACCTGGGGATAGGCCCCTCCCACCTTCAAAGACATGCACCTGGGGATAGGTTGATTGGCAACACTAAATTGGCCCTAGAGTGTGAATGTTGTCCATCTGTGTTGGCCCTGTGATGAGGTGGCGACTTGTCCAGGGTGTATCTCGCCTTCCGCCCGAATGAAGTCGAGATAGGCTCCAGCAACCCCGAACGGGACAAGCGGTAGAAAATGGATGGATGGCTGGCAGTGTATTTGAGCTGACAGGTGCTTGTCGCTGCCATCTTTCTACAAAAAGGCAAAACGGCTGAAATGTTTTTAATAGTAAAAAAAAAAAAAAACAGCTAAGTGGACTTTTACTACAACCAAGGTTTTCCTGAAGAAAATTAGGCACATGGACTTTTTTTTTTACATGTAGTGTAGTAAAAAACGAGACCGCAAGTGTTTTTTTTCTCAATTTACATGTTTAATGAGTTATCCTCTCTTCTATTTCTTGTTATCCATTGAAGTGTATTTCTGGTCCCGTCACACCCTCCCCGGGCAGGAGGGCGACCGGGCAGTGCGGCTGGATCGAAAGAGACGTCAGAGACGCTTTGCTGGACAAAAAGTTGCTTTATTACAAGCGAGTGTCATTAAGCAGGTCTGCAGTACCTGGAGGAGCTCAGGTCAAAAATGAAGGACTCCTAACCTGGAGAGGCTGAACCACGGTCTTGTATTCCTTCTTCCTGCGGCTGGGTGTGTGTTAGTTCTGAAGAACACAACCTGACCATTTAAGTCAAAGTACCAATGATAGTCACACACACACACACACACACACTAGGTGTGGTGGAATTTGTCCTCTGCATTCGACCCATCCCCTTGTTCACCCCCTGGGAGGTGAAGGGAGCAGTGAGCAGCAGCGGCTGTGCCCGGGAATCATTTTTGGTGATTTAACCCCCAATTCCAACCCATTGATGCTGAGTGCCAAGCAGGGAGGTAATGGCTCCCATTTTTATAGTCTTTGGTAAGACTCGGCCGGGGTTTGAACTCACAACCTACCGATCTCAGAGCGGACACTCTAACCACTAGGCCACTGAGTAGGTTGTTCATGTGAAAGTGTCTTCAAAACAACTCATAACTTAAATGCTGGCTTTGAGCTGGACAGGTAGTCTCTTCTCAAGGATAGGGCTATCACTTTTGCATTCCGAAGTCCCAATTAGAGCCTCTTTTCCTTTACTTAAATACCGTAGATCAAATATATTCACCCCAGTAATATCATCAACACTTACCTGACTGGATGAAGTCATTGGGCTCAAATACTAGTGTGGCCTCAATAGCCCTGCTGTAGTGTGTAGCATGCTGGGAATTATCTGTGCATGGGATGGAGGAATGCACAGTGCAGGGTTGAAATTCTACTGAATTTGCATGAAATCAGGTTGTTTCAGCTAATAATCATGCTGCAAGATCTAGCATGTTGCATTCAATGTTTATTCCCATGGAAAGTTTCCAACTTTGAATATTCCCCGGAATTTTGCAACCCTATACACAACACTGAACGGAGAAAAATAACTCCTGTTCAATTGTTCTGTTACAACTAAAAGATGTAAACTCTTGTTGTTTAAGTGTGTTGTACATATTGCTTGTCATTTAATTAACATTATTCCATGTGTGTTTGTCGCCATCATGTGGTCAGGGCAGTTACTACATATTTGAGAAGTGTGTATTTTGAATCAGACTTTATTAACCGGAAGTTGCATAAGCCAAGCAGAGAAATCTACAGTGCCAGCAGTACTTTATGGTGGTTCTTATCGAAGAAATACTGCATATATCTTTTATTTAAGGTTGCACCGCCGTTTCACTGTGCCATTAGGGGTGCATGTCTGATGCAAGGGCTGTTTAACACCTTTTGAATGTCAATAAACCTGCTGACAACGCTCATCGGTCTCAAGAAAGGTGTTAAACAGCCCTTGCATCAGACATGCACCCCTAATGGCACGTCCAAGTACTAACCAGGCCCAACCCTGCTTAGCTTCCGAGATCGGACGTAGATTTCTCTGCTTGGCTTATGCAACTTCCGGTTAATAAAGTTTGATTCAAAATACACACTTCTCAAAGATGTAGTAACTGCCCTGACCACATGATGGCGACAAATACACATGTAATTAAAGCTGCAAGCAGCGATGGACGGGACCGACTTTGAGGGCTCATAAAATCCAAACCGGAGCAGTAATTAAAACTCTTTCATCAACTTTTAATCAGAAGGGTTCAATCTCTCTCCTGTGCTAATTTGAAGCCGACACGACAAACGCGCTCAGAGGAGATAATGTTTGAAAAAAGGTGACTGTTTTCACTCAACTTTTGTTTTGAAGGGGGAATTGCAAACTTCCTGTTGAGTTTTGCTGAGGTTGTCAGTGTATGAAATCTAGGGGTAAGTGAGACCTACATAGAGGTTTTTGTTTCATGTCTCTACGACATTCCTACTGGGAGTTACAGGCAGTGTTTTCTTACTAGGGGGCTCTGGAGCGCAATTTTGTGTTTTGGGGTTTGGTTTTTTGATTAGATCGCAATTTTCGCCAGTCCTGATGTGTGTCCAATTTGGTGAGTTTTGAAGCGTGTTAAGGGGGTCAAATTACAGCTCAAAGAGGCGGCGGTATAATAATAAAACGCTAGAAATTCAATAGGGTCCTCTGTCCCAAAAGGACTCGGTCCCTAACAATGTTAATTAAATGACAAGCAATAAGCACAACACACTTCAACAACAAGAGTTTACAACTTTTAGTTGTAACAGAACATCAATTATTCATGCAATCAAAGGTTGTACTCCTCAGCTCCCATTGACAATTCCAGACCACCGTGAGCCGGGCTTTCTGTGTAGTTTTATGTTTAATCTTTATATTGCTTTGCTCAAACTTCACAATTATTCATATCCAGGATCAGGACAAGATGGAAACAAAACATCCTCTCTGCCGTAACGACCACGAATGCAATCGGGATTGTACTCTCTGCATGATTTCTTACTCTGAAAACAATTTCTTTGTTGGATATACGTTGATCCCGACGATCGTGCCCACAAGAGACGCAGAGGCCACGATGGTCAAAACGGTTCGCAGGGCTTTGAACCAGCTGGGGTAGGTGGGCAGCAGTGACAGGTCATAGTGAAGAGAGATCCCCAGTGCTATGATGACCATAGTGGCTGCAGAAACAACGTTGTCGGCCATCAACATGGCGGCCCAGGCCAGGAGCGGGCACGCCACGCTGTTGCCCAGGTTTATCCAGTCGGGTTTGGCAGGGCTGCTCTCGGGGAGAGCGAATCCCCAACGAGACCCGCCCAGGAAGGAAATGATGGAGGCTCCGTAGGCCACCTGAGCGTAGGCCAGCTCCGTGTAGCAGATCTCGACGACGCCCATGAAGAGAGTCGGGGCGACAAACGGGATCAGCCCGGCGAACCCCAGCCAGAGAGCGGGTTTGGGACTCTTCCAGAAGTCCTTCATGTCATAGCGCAGCAGGTCCAGCTCTCTGGGAGGAGGCTCGGGCTCTTCTCGCTTTTTCAGCCTCACCACAGAGGAATGGAAATATTGGTTCCTTGCTGTGAACGTGGCTGCATGAGTCTTTTGGATTACCCCGGTTCTCAGTGTTGGCCACCTGGAGGAGCATACCCAATTTATATGTGGAGGGTCTGACCTGCCCGGATTAGTTGCTCTGGTAAGTAACAACGTCCGACATTTGGGTGAGGGTCTTGCCAGGTGCCACACCTAAGCAAAGATACATCGGTGTCAAAATTCTATTAATTAATAAAATAGACGATCACAGTAAGAAAACCACACATTTTATTACCTTCTGGGCAGTTATGGTGCTTCGAAGTATTGCGGAGAACATCTGAAGAAAGATGGGAACATAAGTCTTACTAGACAATACAGTCAACATACAGTTGTGGTCAAAAGTTTACATACACTTGTAAAGAACATAATGTCAAGTTTCCAATCATTTCTACAACTTTTTGTGTGATGTAGTGATTGGAGCACATACTTGTTGGTCACAAACAACATTCATGAAGTTTGCTTCTTCTATGAATTTATTATGGCTCTACTGAAAATGGGTCAAAAGTATACATACAGCAATGTCAATATTTGCTTACATGTCCCTTGGCAAGTTTACCTGCAATAAGGCGCTTTTGGTAGCCATCCACAAGCTTCTGCTTGAACTTTTGACCACAAAATTGGTGCAGTTCAGCTAAATGTGTTAATTTCCTGACATGGACTTGTTTCTTCAGCATTGTCCACACATTTTAAGTCAGGACTTTGGGAAGGCCATTCTAAAACCTTCATTCTAGCCTGATTTAGCCATTCCTTTACCACTTTTGAGGTGTGTTTGGGGTAGGGGTGTAACGGTACGTGTGTTTGTATCGAACCGTTTCGGTACGGGGGGTTCGGTTCGGTGCGGAGGTGTACCGAACGAGTTTCCACACTGACATATTAAGTAGCGTACTGCACGTTGTGTAAACAATACTCAAAATGCCGGACATTTGAGGCATTTAAGAAACTCCGCCCTGACAGCTCCGCAAAAGAGGACATGTCCGGTGAAACCGATCGCTGCTAGCATGCTAGCAGCTAACAGGCTAGGATAGACTGACCTTACGTCCTCTTTTCACTGGACATGTCCTCTTTTGCGGAGCTGTCAGGGCGGAGTTTCTTAAATGCCTCAAATGTCCGGCATTTTGAGTTAGGGTTGCGTGTATTTTCAATGTACGTTCAGGGTTAAGAAGGGGTTAAAAACAAAAATTGTGTGTGCAGCAGCATTGGTGAGGGAGGGGCAGAGACAGAGAGAGAGTTATGATAAACGCGCATGCGTCATCAGGCTCTGCTTTTTATCCATAGATTTATCACATTTAATGTTTTATTATCTATAGCAGGGGTGTCAAAAGTGTGCCCCGGAGGCCATTTGCAGCCCACAGCTAATGTTTTAAAGGCCCACGGCACATTCTAAAAATACTATTGAAATAAACAAAAACATAACAAAAGTGAAGTAAAAAAGCTTAAAGGTGAAATGTAATTTAGAAAAAGTTGCAATGTTGACTATTAAAACAAAGTTGTTGTTTTTTCTTTCAAACTGTCATTGCTCAAAACATAATATTGAATCAAAATCAATGTTATTATGAATTATTGACCAATCCAAGGTTCCCATTACTTCACATCAAATATTACACTAAGAAAAATATTTTTGGTGGAAGATTTTGCAAATTTGGTAAATAACCCAAAGATTTATATTTTGTTGTTTTCTTACTGTACCGAATATGAACCGAACCAAGGTACGTACCGAACCGACATTTTTGTGTACCGTTACAACCCTAGTTTGGGGTCATTGTCCTGTTGGAACGCCCAACTGCGCCCAAGACCCAACCTCCGGGCTGATGATTTTAGCTTGTCCTGAAGAATTTGGAGGTAATCCTCCTTTTTCATTGTCCCATTTACTCTCTGTAAAGCAGCAGTTCCTTAATATGTCCGTGTGGAAACTCGTTCGGTACACCGCTGAACCGAATCGAAACCCCTGTACCGAAACGGTTCGATACAAATACACGTACCGTTACACCCCTACCCCAAACACACCTCAAAAGTGGTAAAGGAATGGCTAAATCAGGCTAGAATGAAGATTTTAGAATGGCCTTCCCAAAGTCCTGACTTAAACGTGTGGACAATGCTGAAGAAACAAGTCCATGTCAGGAAACCAACACATTTAGCTGAACTGCACCAATTTTGTGGTCAAAAATTCCAGCAGAAGCTTGTGGATGGCTACCAAAAGCGCCTTATTGCAGGTAAACTTGCCAAGGGACATGTAAGCAAATATTAACATTGCTGTATGTATACTTTTGACCCTCACATTTTCAGTAGACCCATAATAAATTCATAAAAGAAGCAAACTTCATTGTTTTTTGTGACCAACAAGTATGTGCTCCAATCACTACATCACACAAAAAATAAGAGTTGTAGAAATGATTGGAAACTCCAGACAGCCATGACATCATGTTCTTTACAAGTGTATGTACACTTTTGACCACCTCTATAAATCTAAATATATTGTATTATTCGCACGATAATAATGAAGTGTGTGTCTTTTTATTTATAATATGCAACTATTATCTTTTTAGTGAATTTCTAAAGAAATACATGAAGATGTACGTGATATTGATATATTCAGTAGTTTAATAACGACCAGCTGCTCCAATGTCATAAGAAACATAAATAACATTAATGTTCAAATAACCGCACACTTGTGATACAAACAATGTATATGCAACTATATTTAGGTCCGCAGGATGTAAAACATGAAGTAAAAGCGACTTACCTTCAAAACAAAACAACATTTAAGGACAAGATCGTCCTGCAAGATGTTTGTCTTTGGGGCCCGCAGAGCAGGACACAACACGGTCCGACCTCTAAAATGTTCGTGTAAAACAAGCTCTCAGAATAAAGCTTTCCGACAACAAATCAAAGTATGGCTGACGGTTTGTGTTTATTTCGAACTACGAATTGGAATGATTAAAAACTGCGACGGGAACCCAATAAATCTCAACTGCAATACTTATATTAATATACAGTATTTACGGTATTACAAGTTATCCATCAAATGGTACACTGTAAAAACAAGGACTGGGGATTTTACGGTAAAAGCTGGCAGCTCAGTTGCCTATTTTTATTTTTTCTATTTTTTTTTAACTCTTAAAACAGGTTTTTCAGTTCCAATAATACGCTCTAAAAAATAAAATGAAATTTAAAAAAAAATAACGACTATAATTTTTACAATAACATTCTGCCGACTGAACTGCCAGTTTTTACTGTTCTTTACAGTATGTAAAAAAATATAACAATGAAATAAATAGGCAATTATTCAATATCATATATATATATATAGATATATATATATATATATATATATATATATATATATGTGTATATATATATATATGTGTATATATGTATATATATATATATATATATATATATATATATATATATATATATATATATATATATATATATATATATATATATATATATATATATATATACAGTATATGTGTATATATATGTGTGTATATGTATATATGTATATATACACATTAGTATATATATATACATATATATTCATACTAATATATATGTATATATATATATATATGTATATATATATATATATATATATATATATATATATATATATATATATGTATGTGTGGGGAAAAAATCACAAGACTATTTCATCTCTACAGGCCTGTTTCATGAGGGGTTTTCCTCAATCCTCAGGAGATTTTAATGGAAGCATTCACATACCATGGTTTATATAGGGCACAGAGCGGGTGGGTACAGGCAGGTGTGGGGGCGTGGTGATTGACTCATGTGTTACCTAGGAGGTGTTTCCTTCTGTGACGGCATGCTGATACAATTTCGCTGCGCTTGTTGAGGGATGACAACTCTGGACGGTATATGATAAACAGTTTCTCTTTTAAGCATAGGTTGCATCTTTTGTCACCACTGTTGTAAGGTGTGCTGGATGCAAGAATTTGCCATGTTATTGAGTATTCAACATTATTGTCTTTGAGATTCCAAATGTGTTTACTGAGTTCTGTAGTGTTCCGGAGTCTTTTGCATCTGAAAGAAGCCTTGTGATTGTTCCATCTGGTTTTGAATTCTCCCTCAGTTAATCCCACGTATGTGTCGGATGTGTTAACGTCCTTGCGTATTACCTTTGCTTGGTAAACAACTGATGATTGTAAGCACCCCCCGTTGAGAGGGCAATCAGGTTTCTTGCGGCAGTTACAGTCTTTGTCGATTTTGGAGTCATTCTGCCTGGTGGTGGGCGGCTCCTTTTTAATTGCTTTATTGTGGTTTGAAATGATTTGTCGCATGTTGTTCATGCAGCTGTAGCTCAATTTAATGTTGTTCTTGTTGAATACTTTTCTTAGGGTGTTGCCTTTGGGGAAGTGTTTGTCGATCCTCACCCTGATCGACAAACTGTAGAGATGAAATAGTCTTGTGATTTTTTCCCCACACATACATATTACGCTCTACCACGGTATCGAGCACTATTTTTTGGATAATCTAATTAAGACATATATATATAACAGTTGTTTTGAAAATGATGCCTCATTTTTGACTCCTCACTCTGTCAGAGAGGTACATACATATTCATATATATATGTATATATATATATATATATATATATGTATATATATATATATATATATATATATATATATATATATATATATATATATATTTATGTATATATTTATGTATATATATATATATATTTATGTATATATATATATATATTTATGTATATATATATATATATATATATATTTATGTATATATATATATATTTATATATATATATTTATATATATATATATTTATGTATATATATATATATATATATTTATGTATATATATATATATTTATATATATATATATATATATATATATATTTATATATATATATATATATATATATATTTATATATATATGTATATATATATATATATATTTATATATATATGTATATATATATATATTCATATATTCATATATATATATATTCATATATATATAATATATATATATTCATATATATATGTATATAATATATATATATATATTCATACATATATGTATATAATATATATATATATATATTCATATATATATATGTATATAATATATATATATATTTGTATATTTTATATATATATATAATATATATATATACATATTTATATTTTTATATATGTATATACATATTTATATTTTTATATGTCTTAATTAGATTATCCAAAAAATAGTGCTCGATACCGTGGTAGAGCGTAATATGTATGTGTGGGAAAAAATCACAAGACTATTTCATCTCTACAGGCCTGTTTCATGAGGGGTTACCTCAATCCTCAGGAGATTTTAATGGAAGCATTCACATACCATGGTTTATATAGGGCACAGAGCGGGTGGGTACAGGCAGGCGTGGGGGCGTGGTGATTGACTCATGTGTTACCTAGGAGGTGTTTCCTTCTGTGACGGCATGCTGATACAATTTCGCTGCGCTTGTTGAGGGATGACAACTCTGGACGGTATATGATAAACAGTTTCTCTTTTAAGCATAGGTTGCATTTTTTGTTACCACTGTTGTAAGGTGTGCTGGACGCAAGAATTTGCCATGTTATTGAGTATTCAACATTATTGTCTTTGAGATTCCAAATGTGTTTACTGAGTTCTGTAGTGTTCCGGAGTCTTTTGCATCTGAAAGAAGCCTTGTGATTGTTCCATCTGGTTTTGAATTCTCCCTCAGTTAATCCTACGTATGTGTATGCTGTAACTGCCGCAAGAAACCTGATTGCCCTCTCAACGGGGGGTGCTTACAACCATCAGTCGTTTACCAAGCAAAGGTAATACGCAAGGACATTAACACATCCGACACATACGTAGGATTAACTGAGGGAGAATTCAAAACCAGATGGAACAATCACAAGGCTTCTTTCAGATGCAAAAGACTCCGGAACACTACAGAACTCAGCAAACACATTTGGAATCTCAAAGACAATAATGTTGAATACTCAATAACATGGCAAATTCTTGCATCCAGCACACCTTACAACAGTGGTAACAAAAAATGCAACCTATGCTTAAAAGAGAAACTGTTTATCATATACCGTCCAGAGTTGTCATCCCTCAACAAGCGCAGCGAAATTGTATCAGCATGCCGTCACAGAAGGAAACACCTCCTAGGTAACACATGAGTCAATCACCACGCCCCCACGCCTGCCTGTACCCACCCGCTCTGTGCCCTATATAAACCATGGTATGTGAATGCTTCCATTAAAATCTCCTGAGGATTGAGGTAACCCCTCATGAAACAGGCCTGTAGAGATGAAATAGTCTTGTGATTTTTTCCCACACATACATATTTATATTTTTATATATATTATATATGTATTTATATATATATATATATTTATATATGTATACATATTTTTATATATGTACTGTATGTGTATATATATGTATGTATATATATAGAAATATATATATATATATTTATATATATATGTATCTATATATACATATTTACATTTTTATATATATATATACATATTTATATTTTGATATGTATTATATATGTATTTATATATATATATATTTATATATGTATACATATTTTTATATATGTACTGTATGTGTATATATATATGTATATATATATATGTATATATATATATATATATATATGTATATATATATATATGCTGCTGTATGTTCAAATAAAAATAATAGAACTATAAGAAAACAATAATACATAAATATATTAAAACTAACATAGCGTTTATTTTTATTTTTCATTGAGAAAAGTTTTTTTTAGTTTTTTTAAACATTGATTATGAATAATTGATTAATTGCAATGATTGGTTGTTTGATTTCAACACAAACCCAAATAAGCTGCACAATATTTTATTGCGGGTTATTGCGGGTACATTGTCAAAATGTCGCATGCACAGACAATACCACAGTTGCCCACAAGAGGGCAGTCATAACACATTATCCCCAGGAACATTGAGCTGCACTGCATTGTGATTCTGCTTAGATTCTGAATGCTTCATCCATTGAAGTTTCTTCTGCAAGGTTTTTTAATAATAAGACTGAAAGCAAAGCAATAACAAATACTGCAATATTCAACCATCCATGCGTGTACATAAAAAAAAAACGTCCATATAAACGGTGTACATTTAAAACAGGTTCAACTACACTGTAATTAAGCAGCTCGTTATACCAAAACATACAATCAAAACCTCAGGCAATAAGGGGACATGCTACTGTCTAAAACCAAACATAAATGCAGAAGAAACTGTTCCTCTCAGCCACGAGTCACGTTCACACAGCTCCATCGCTCTGAAAGAGAAAGAGGAATAAACTTCTCAAACCTCCCAACTACTAGCAGTTATGCTGAATTGTAGGAAAAGACACTGACCCCTCCACAACACCCGCAGCAGTCCCCGCACAGAGCTCCCAGCAGGCCGTTCACCACCTGCACGGCACACAGCGCCATTTGGATCAAACCCATGACCAGCAGCACTGAGAACAGGGAGAGGTTCCAGGACACCACACCCACTGGCTCCGTACACCTGGACCACAGGTCTGAGTCGCTCAGGTAGTCACTGGGGAGGGCGAGAAGGTGAGTCCAAATGATTACCTCCCAAAGTCAACATTGTACACTATATTGCCAAAAGTAATTAGGCACCCATCCAAATGATGAGAATCAGGTGTCCTAATGTATCAAATCAAGCACTTAGTCATGGAGACTGTTTCTACAAACACTTGTGAAAGAATGGGCCGCTCTCAGTGATTTCCAGCGTGGAACTGTCACAGGATGCCACCTGTGCAACAAACCCAGTCGTGTAATTTCCTCGCTCCTAAATATTCCAAAGTCAACTTTATTATAAGAAAAGTGAAGAGTTTGGGAACAACAGCAAGTCAGCCACCAAGTGGTAGGCCACGTAAACTGACAGAGAGGTCAGCATAGTGCAAAGACTTTCTGCACAGTCAGTTGCTACAGAGCTCCAAACGTCACGTGACCTTCGATTTAGCCCACGTACAGTACACAGAGAGCTTCGTGGAATGGGTTTCCATGGCCGAGCAGCTGCATCTAAGCCATACATCAGCAAGTCCAATGCAAAGCGTGGGATGCAGTGGTGTAAAGGACATCACCACTGGACTCTAGAGCAGTGGAGACGCCTTCTCTGGACTGATGAATCACGCTTTTCCATCTGGCAATCTGATGGACCAGTCTGGGTTTGGAGGTTGAACGCTACATTTCGGACTGCATTGTGCCGAGTGTGACATTTTGGTGGAGGAGGAATTATGGTGTGTGGTTGTTTTTCAAGGAGTTGGGCTTGGCCTCTTAGTTCCAGTGAAAGGAACTTTGAATGCTCCAGGATACCAAAACATTTTGGACAATTCCATGCTCCCAACCGTGTGGGAACAGTTTGGAGCGGGCCCCTTCCTCTTCCAACATGACTGTGCACCAGTGCACAAAGCAAGGTCCATAAAGACATGGATGACAGAGTCCGGTGTGGATGAACTTGACTGGCCTGCACAGAGTCCTGACCTGAACCCGATAGAACACCTTTTGGGATGAATTAGAACGGAGACTTGAGAGCCAGGCCTTCTGTGTGACCTCACCAATGCGATTTTGGAAGAATGGTGGGAGAATTCCTATAAACACACTCCGCAACCTTGTGGACAGCCTTCCCAGAAGAGTTGAAGCTGTAATAGCTGTATTCACATACAATATGGCTGTAAGTTATCATATTGAATAGGCATTTTATACCCATCGGAGAAAGGGTAGGTCCACGTGCTTGTGTTGTTGACTACAACAAGACATTCCGGTCCACGGTTTATGGCCACAGCAGAAATTGCGACTGAGTAACCAGCTCCTATGACACCAACAGCTGCAAAGAGTATGGAACTCAGCATCTGGAAGGACAAGAAGAGAAAACGGACGCTTAATTGAGTCGCTTCTTGGGATCAAAATCAATCATCTCTAGATAACATTTATCCATGTGTTGATTAGAGACGAGCAGACCATTGTGCAATAAGACGGTGGGAACTGCCTTCTGATGTACATCAGGTCATCGCCCTCCTCATTTGTGTAAATATTTAGATTGTATTGACCTCACCGCAAATCTCCTCCCACAGCTTTCGTTACCACAGCAACCACAGCAGTCATTGTTCTTCAGACCCAGGAAGACCAAGGCTGGGAAGATCATCTGCCATAAACGTGCACACAATAACAGGGTGAACTTGGTGTCATTCAACAAGTAGTTAGAAATCAACGTCATGCAATATAAATATATTGTCAGATCAAGAATAGTTTGAATGTTGGAATGCTTTGAATGGAGTGTAGGGTGAATGTAGAAATGGTTTAAATGTTGAAATCGTTTAAACGCTGAAATGGATTGAATGTTGAAGAGTTTGAATTTCCAGGAAAAACGGGAATTTAGTTCGGAACTTCGGAAAGTGTTAGTTTGAATGTCCAGAATGGTGCAATGTGTTGATGTTGGAATGGTTTGAATAGGTTGAAAAATGTGGGAATTGTGCAACTTAGAAAAATGTCCCATTCATTTCAATGGGAACTTCCTGGAGATTTGGGAATTTTGGGAAAAGCGGGATTTTTTGGAAAATGATTAGGAGCATGAATGTCCTGAATGAGCTGAATTGGTTGGTGTTGGAATTGTCTAAATCGGGCAATAAATGTTGAAGTAGTAAATGGCATTAGGGAATTTCGGGAAAATCTGGAATTTTTTTGAACTTGGAAAAAGGCTAGTTTGAATTTCCAGGATGGTGGAATGTGTCGAAGGTGGAATGGTTTGAATAGGTTGAAAAATGTGGGAATTGTGCAACTTGGAAACATGTCCCATTCATTTCAATGGGAACTTCCTGGAAATTTGGGAATTTTGGGAATTTTGGAAAAAGCGGGATTTTTAAAAAAATGATTAGGAGCATGAATGTCCTGAATGAGCTGAATTGATTGGTGTTGGAATTGTTTAAATCGGGCAAGAAATGTTGAAGTAGTAAATGGTGTTAGGGAATTTCGGGAAAATCAGGAAAATTTTTTGACTTGGAAAAAGGGTAGTTTGAATTTCCAGAATGGTGGAAAGTGTCAAAGGTGGAATGGTTTGAATAGGTTGAAAAATGTGGGGATTGTGCAACTTGGAAAAATGTCCCATTGATTTCAATGGGAACTTCCTGGAAATTTGGGAATTTTGGAAAAAGCTGAATTTTTTTGAAAATGATTAGAAGCAGGAATGTCCTGAAAGAGCTGAATTGGTTGGTGTTGGAATTGTTTAAATCTGTCGAGAAATGTTGAAGTAGTAAATGGTATTAGGGAATTTTGGGAATTTTTTTGAATTTGGAAAAAGGGTTGTTTGAATTTCCAGAATGGTGGAATGTGTCAAAGGTTGAATGGTTTGAATAGGTTGAACAATGTGGGAATTGTGCGACTTGGGAAACTGTCCCATTCATTTCAATGGGAACTTCCTGGAGATTTGGGAATTTTGGGAAAAGGCGGGATTTAAAAAAAATGATTAGGAGCATGAATGTCCTGAATGAGCTGAATTGGTTGGTGTTGGAATTGTTTAAATCGGGCAAGAAATGTTGAAGTAGTAAATGGTATTAGGGAATTTTGGGAATTTTTTTAAACTTGGAAAAAGGGTAGTTTGAATTTCCAGAATGGTGGAAAGTGTCAAAGGTGGAATGGTTTGAATAGGTTGAAAAATCTGGGAATTGTGCAACTTGGAAACATGTCCCATTCATTTCAATAGGAACTTCCTGGAAATTTGGTAATTTGGGGAATTTTGGAAAAAGCGGGATTTTTAAAAAAATGATTAGGAGCATGAATGTCCTGAATGAGCTGAATTGATTGGTGTTGGAATTGTTTAAATCGGGCAAGAAATGTTGAAGTAGTAAATGGTATTAGGGAATTTTGGGAATTTTTTAAAACTTGGAAAAAGGGTAGTTTGAATTTCCAGAATGGTGGAATGTGTCAAAGGTGGAATGGTTTGAAAAATGTGGGAATTGTGCAACTTGGAAAAATTTCCTATTCATTTCAGTGGGAACTTCCGGGAAATTTAGGAATTTTGGGAAAAGGGGGATTTTTTTGAAAATGATTAGGAGCATGAATGTCCTGAATGAGCTGAATTTGTTGGTGTTGGAATTGTTTAAATCGGGCAAGAAATGTTGAAGTAGTAAATGGTATCAGGGAATTTCGGGAAAATCTGGAATTTTTTTGAGCTTGGAAAAAGGGTAGTTTGAATTCCCAGAATGGTGGAATGTGTCAAAGGTGGAATGGTTTGAATAGGTTGAAGAATGTGGGAATTGTGCAACTTGGAAAAATGTCCCATTCATTTCAATGAGAACTTCCTGGAAATTTGGGAATTTGGGGAAAAGCGGGATTTAAAAACAATAATATTAGGAGCATGAATGTCCTGAATGAGCTGAAATTGTTGGTGATGGAATTGTTTAAATCAGGCAAGAAATGTTGAAGTAGTAAATGGTATTAGGGAATTTCGGGAATTTTTTTGAACTTGGAAAAAGGGTAGTTTGAATTTCCAGAATGGTGGAAAGTGTCAAAGGTGGAATGGTTTGAATAGGTTGAAGAATGTGGGAATTGTGCAACTTGGAAAAATGTCCCATTCCTTTAAATGGGAACTTCCTGGAAATTGGGGAATTTTGGGAATTTTGGAAAAAGCGGGATTTTTAAAAAAATGATTAGAAGCATGAATGTCCTGAATGAGCTGAATTGGTTGGTGTTGGAATTGTTTAAATCGGGCAAGAAATGTTGAAGTAGTAAATGGTATTAGGGAATTTCGGGAATTTTTTTGAACTTGGAAAAAGGGTAGTTTGAATTTCCAGAATGGTGGAATGTGTCAAAGGTGGAATGGTTTGAATAGGTTGAAGAATGTGGGAATTGTGCAACTTGGAAACATGTCCCATTCATTTCAATGAGAACTTCCTGGAAATTTGGGAATTTGGGGAAAAGCGGGATTTAAAAAAAAAAAAATATTAGGAGCATGAATGTCCTGAATGAGCTGAAATTGTTGGTGATGGAATTGTTTAAATCAGGCAAGAAATGTTGAAGTAGTAAATGGTATTAGGGAATTTCAGGAAAATTGGGAATTTTTTTTAACTTGGAAAATTGGTAGTTTGAATTTCCAGATTAGTGTAATGTGTCAAAGGTGGAATGGTTGGAATGAGTTAAAGAATGTGGGAATTGTGGAAGTTTGAAAAATGGCCAATTCATTTTGAATAGGGAAAATGAAAAAAAAAAAAAAAAAAAAAAAAATTGGAAATCCGGGAATTTTTTTGTAGAATTGTTGAAGTAGATCAGACAATTCCTGAAAAAGCTGAATATTTTGAAGTTGGAACAGTTTGAATCAGATGAAAAATGTGAAAGTTGTAGAACTTTGAAGAATGTCCCAATGGGAATTTCAGAAAAAATTTGGGAATTTCAGGAAAAGCGGGAATTTTTTGGAAAATGGTAAAAAAAAACCTTAAATGGTCTGAATGAGTTGAAATGGTTGGTTTTGACATTTTTCAAATCGGTGGACAAATGTTGAAGTAATAGTTCAAGTACCTGGGAGTCTTGTTCACGAGTGAGGGAAGAGTGGATGGTGAGATCGACAGGTGGATCGGTGCGGCGTCTTCAGTAATGCGGACGCTGTATCGATCCGTTGTGGTGAAGAAGGAGCTGAGCCGGAAGGCAAAGCTCTCAATTTACTGCTCGATCTACGTTCCCATCCTCACCTATGGTCATGAGCTTTGGGTTATGACCGAAAGGACAAGATCACGGGTACAAGCAGCCCAAATGAGTTTCCTCCGCCGGGTGACGGGTCTCTCCCTTAGAGATAGGGTGAGAAGCTCTGTCATCCGGGAGGAGCTCAAAGTAAAGCCGCTGCTCCTCCACATGGAGAGGAGCCAGATGAGGTGGTTCGGGAATCTGGTCAGGATGCCACCCGAACGCCTCCCTAAGGAGGTGTTTAGGGCACGTCCGACCGGTAGGAGGCCACGGGGAAGACCCAGGACACGTTGGGAAGACTATGTCTCCCGGCTGGCCTGGGAACGCCTCGGGATCCACCGGGAGGAGCTGGATGAAGTGGCTGGGGAGAGGGAAGTCTGGGTTTCCCTGCTTGGGCTGCTGCCCCCGCGACCCGACCTCGGATAAGCGGAAGAAGATGGATGGATGGATGGATGGATACTTTTGGATTGTTCCGTGTCGTGTTTGTGTGTCCTCAATTGCTCTCGGCTGCTCTGTTTATTGCTATTCTGAGTGTTGCTGGGTCGGGTTGGGTTTTGGAATTGGATTGCATTGTTATGGTATTGTTGTGTATTGTTTTGTTGAATTGATGAATAAATTCATTAAAAAAAAAAAAAAAGAAATAAACTGAAACTGAACCAAACAAAAAAAAAAGGGAAAGCCCGGGATTCCCAATAATTTTTTTGAACTTGGAAAAAATGAATTTTGAATTTCCAGGATGGTGAAATGTGTTGAAGGTGGAATGGGTTGAAGAATGTGGGAATTGTGGAAGTTTGAAAAATGGCCAATTCATTTTGAATGGGGAAAATGCAAAACAAAAAAAAAAAGAATTATGGAAAATCCGGGAATTTTTTTTTTTAGAATTGTTGAAGTAGAGTACACAATTCCTGTACAGGCTGAATATTTTGAAGTTGGAACAGTTTGAATCAGATGAAAAATGTGGAAGTTATAGAACTTTGAAGAATGTCCCATTGATTTCAATGTGAATTTCAGAAAACAAAAAGGAATTTCGGGAAAAGCGGGAATTTTTTGAAAAATGGTAAACAAATTTAAATGGTCTGAATGAGTTGAAATGGTTAGTGTTGACATTTCTCAAATCCGCGGAGAAATGTTGAAAAAGTAACATTTTGAATTGAGAAATGGTATTACGGAATTCCTGGAATTTCGGGAAAACCGGGAATTTTTACAGTTAAAAAAACAACTTCGTTTTTTGTCCTAAATAAGAGTAATGTTTTGACGGTAGAACGGTTGAAATGGGCTGAAAAATGTGGAAGGAGTAGTCGCCAGAAAAAAAGGGTTGAAATACGTCTTTGGAAAAGCAGGAATTCTGGAAAATCCTGGAATTTTTTTTAACTTGGAAAGAAAGGAAGTTTGAATTTCAAGAATGGTGGAATGTGTCAAATGTGGAATGGTTTGAATGGGGTAAAGAATGTGGTAAATGTGGAAGTTTGAAAAATGGCCAATTCATTTTGAATAGGGAAAAAGCAAAAAAAAAAAAGGAAATCCGGGAATTTTTTTTTTAAGAATTGTTGAAGTAGAGCAGACAATTCCTGTACAGGCTGAATATTTTGATGTTGGAACAGTTTGAATCAGATGAAAAATGTGAAAGTCAATGTGAATTTCAGAAAGAAATGGAAATTTAGATGAAACACAAATTTAGCTGTTTGGCCACAACACCCAGCAATATGTTTGGAGGAGAAAAGGTGAGGCCTTTAATCCCAGGAACACCAGGCCTACCGTCAAGCATGGTGGTGGTAGTATTATGCTCTGGGTCTGTTTTGCTGCCAATGGAACTGGTGCTTTACAGAGAGTAAATGGGACAATGAAAAAGGAGGATTACCTCCAAATTCTTCAGGACAAGCTAAAATCATCAGCCCGGAGGTTGGGTCTTGGGCGCAGTTGGGTGTTCCAACAGGACAATGACCCCAAACACACGTCAAAAGTGGTAAAGGAATGGCTAAATCAGGCTAGAATGAAGGTTTTAGAATGGCCTTCCCAAAGTCCTGATTTAAACATGTGGACAATGCTGAAGAAACAAGTCCATGTCAGAAAACCAACACATTTAGCTGAACTGCACCAATTTTGTCAAGAGGAGTGGTCATAAATTCAAGCAGAAGCTTGTGGATGGCTACCAAAAGTGCCTTATTGCAGTGAAACTTGCCAAGGGACATGTAAGCCAGGGGTGTCCAAACTTTTTCCATTGAGGACCGCACACGGAAAAATGTAAGCATGCGGGGGCCATTTTGATATTTTTCATTTTCAAACCATAACAAAATATATGGATTTGTTTTTTTTTAACCTTTAGGGGTCCCGGGGACCATAAAGGGTCTCAGTCATTAAAACGTTAAAAATAAGTCAAATTATTATTATTTTTTTTAATTTAACGCTTACAGTAAATCTCTATATCAACTTCAGGTTGATAAAAAGTAAAAAAAAACAAAAACATTTTATGCCTTTTCTGTCAAAGACAACTTTGTTTTTTATAGTAAAACTGGAAATATGCAGCATTTAGTAATTAGAGCCCTAAAAGATCAATAATGCAGGACACCGTTGATTTTAATTATTTATCATTTTTGAGTAATCACAGTGAAAATATTAATAAAATCCCACTAAATATATTTGGCATCCAAAAGGTGCCCCACTCATAAAGTGATACCTTTTTATTAGTTGTTTTTTTAAACTTTCAACACTTAAGTGACGAGATCAGCTTCAGATATATCTGTCCATTTGACGTTTGAACTATTATTTTGTTTGTTTTTATGCTCTTTTGTCAAAGAAAACTTTGATGTTTTTACATGGCAACCACACAATATATGCAATATTTTTTCCACATGAAACATTTTAAAGTGACATTTTTGAAGTAATTGGAGCCATGAATAGGTCAATAATTAATTATAACATAGATTGTTTTTTTTTTTTGTTTTTTTTTTTGGAGCAATGGCAAAAAAAAAGAAAAAGAAAGAAAGACAAAAGAAACATTTTTTTCCACATGAAACATTTTAAAGTGACATTTTTGAAGTAATTGGAGCCATTAATAGGTCAATAATTAATTATAACATAGATTTTTTTTTTTTTTTTTTTTTTGGAGCAATGGCAAAAAAAAAGAAAAATAAAGAAAGACAAAAGAAGAAAAAAAACAGCCTGCATGGCAGCTTTGTGTCAACATTGCAACTTTTTCTCGTTAGATTTCACCTCATTTCACTTTTTTAAATGTTTTTATTTTATTTTTGCAATACTATCAATTTTGCAATTTTTGCAGAACGTGTGGCGGGCCGCTAAACAATTAGCTGCGGGCCGCAAATGGCCCCCCGGGGCCGCACTTTGGACACCCCTGATGTAAGCAAATATTAACATTGCTGTATGTATACTTTTGACCCAGCACATTTGTTCACATTTTCAGTAGACCCATAATAAATTCATAAAAGAATTGTTTTGTGCCAATCACTCTATCACAGGGGTCACCAACCTTTTTGGAACCAAGAGCTACTTCTTGGGTAGTGATTAATGCGAAGGGCTACCAGTTTGATACACACTTAAATAAATTGCCAGAAATAGTCAATTTGCTCAATTTACCTTTAACTCTATGTTATTATTAATAATGAATGATATTTACACTTAATTGAACGGTATAAAAGAGGAGAAAACACCAAAAAAAATGACAATTAAATTTTGAAACATAGTTTATCTTCAATTTCGACTCTTAAAAATTCAAAATTCAACCGAAAAAAAGAAAACAAAAACTAGCTAATTCCAATCTTTTTGAAAAAATTAAAAAAAGAATTTATGGAACATCATTAGTAATTTTTCCTGATTAAGAGTAATTTTAGAATTTTGATGACATGTTTTAAATAGGTTAAAATCCAATCTACACTTTGTTAGAATATATAACAAACTGGACCAAGCTATATTTCTAACAAAGACAAATCATTATTTCTTCTAGTTTTTCCAGAACAAACATTTTAAAAGAAATTCAAAAGACTTTGAAATAAGATTTAAATTTGATTCTACAGATTTTCTAGATTTGCCGGAATAATTTTTTTGAATTTTAATCATAATAAGTTTGAACAAATATTTCACAAATATTCTTTGTCGAAAAAACAGAAGCTAAAATGAAGAATTAAATTAAAATGTATTTATTATTCTTTACAATAAAAAATAAAAAAATTACTTGAACATTGATTTAAAATGTCAGGAAAGAAGAGGAAGGAATTTAAAAAGTAAAAAGGTATATGTGTTTAAAAATCCTAAAACCATTTTTAAGGTTGTATTTTTTTCTCTAAAATTGTCTTTCTGAAAGTTATAAGAAGCAAAGAAAACTAATTAATGCATTTATTTAAACAAGTGAAGACCAAGTCTTTAAAATATTTTCTTGGATTTTCAAATTCTTTTTGAGTTTTGTCTCTCTTAGAATTAAAAATGTCGGGCAAAGCGAGACCAGCTTGCTAGTAAATAAATACAATTTAAAAAATAGATGCAGCTCACTGGTAAGTGCTGCTATTTGAGCTATTTTTAGAACAGGCCAGCGGGCTACTCATCTGGGGCCGTACTTATCAAGCTTCTTAGAATGACTCCTAAGAAGTCTGCTAAGAGTTGACTTAAGAGTAAATAAATTCTTTGCTGAAAGCTGCACTTAAAAGTTAGTTATCAAGCGTCTTACTCACACTTTCAGCGAAGTGTAGGACTGAATCTTAAGTGTCACACTCAGAGCTGAATTACGACATTACTATGTGCCGTAAACGGAATTTTAGGTGACGTCATTTCTGTGTCCATAGAAATGACCAATCACGGAAGGGAATCCGTTGTCTAAGAATAAAGAAATATCTTGGAAATATTTAAGTGGACAATGGGAGTGTATATTTTGACAATAAACTACAAAATAATACAAAACAAACTAGTCCCCGCCGGCACTCACACTACTGCTCCCTCTCTTCTCTCGCCCACACACTCACTGACGTCACTCACCTCACGGCCACACACATACGCTACTGTCATAACATTTTCTTTCCAATTCATTAATTAGGCAACTAATTTGAAACTGGTGTGGGTGGCTCTATATATACTAGCCCACTGCAGACACATGCAGAAATCAACAGGGAATCGAAAAGTATTAAATCTGTGACAAAAATAATATCCGCTCTGTCTAAACGATACCGTTTGATCAGCTGCTCGTCATAAAAAAAAAACAAAAAACATTGTTCCTCGCCTCAGTGCCATCCCCTGCTGGCAACTCCTAACCACTTAAGACACCTCTGAAGGTCTCTTAAATATCGTGGAGAGTAGGAGTGATTCTTAGACTTAAGAACGTTGATAAAAAGCTTTTATTCTTAAGTTTGAGAGTAGGACTAAATTTCGCAAATTCTCAGGACTTAAGTGTAAAATGGCACTCTAAGAAGCTTGATAAGTACGGCCCCTGGTCCTTACGGGCTACCTGGTGCCCGCGGGCACCGCGTTGGTGACCCCTGCTCTATCACAAAACAAACAAGAGTTGTAGAAACGATGGTAAACTCCAGACATCCATGACATGTTCTTTACAAGACTGTACATTGAAATGTGCCACATGGATTGTTTACGACACCACACATCATTCCATCATTACAAGTAGTTTAGGCTACATCACGTCAACAAACTCACCAACACCCCCGAGCCGAGAATCCCTCCAAAATACCAGACTTCCTCTGTGATGTACTGACTCTCCAGAGTCTTCCCGCCCGGGAAGAAGAGCAGGATGTTGCACAGCACGCACACAATGGACAGGGGCATCAAAGTGATCCCCAGACACTTGGCGAAGCCCCCAGAGCACATCCTGATATTCAAACCTCAACTTCTGCAATGGAAGACGCCCGCGGAAAAACGACGATGATCACGTAGCGGCCGATTATTCCTCTGCGATGCGATCAGCCTCACCTGTGTCTAAGAATTGGGCCTTTATAGCCCCCCCCCCCCCCCCCCCCCCGCCTTGCTTTCCATGTGATGTCACTGTTATACTTTTACAAGCAGACACTGTAATAAACACACACACACACACACACACACACATGTATGCAAACACCGCTGATGAAAGGTGGTGTATCAGTGTGTACTTAGGGAAGATACCACGGTTAATGTTCTACCATTTGTTTTGTGTACAATAGGGAAGAAAGACGTTTGATCGATGGAGCACAGCCCTTTGAATGCAATGGACGTCGAGTGGATCTAACATAATAGTGAGAGTCCAGTCCATAGTGGATCTAACATAATAGTGTGAGAGTCCAGTCCATAGTGGATCTAACATAATAGTGTGAGAGTCCAGTCCATAGTGGATCTAACATAATAGTGTGAGAGTCCAGTCCATAGTGGATCTAACATAATAGTGTGAGAGTCCAGTCCATAGTGGATCTAACATAATAGTGTGAGAGAGTCCAGTCCATAGTGGATCTAACATAATAGTGTGAGAGAGTCCAGTCCATAGTGGATCTAACATAATAGATGTACAGATTTGCTCACATTTTCAGTAGACCCATAATAAATTCATGAAAGAAGCAAACTTCATGAATGTTTTTTGTGACCAACAAGTATGTGCTCCAATCACTCTATCACAAAAAAATAAGAGTTGTAGAAATGATTGGAAACTCAAGACAGCCATGACATGATGTTCTTTACAAGTGTATGTACACTTTTGACCACAACTGTATATATATATATATATATATATATATATATATATATATATATATATATATATATATATACATTTTTATTTTTTTAAATTTATTTATGTTGTGGTGACCCAAACCATATAATGCAGGGGTCTCAAACTCAATTTACCTGGGGGCCACTGGATGCAGAAACTGGGTGAGGCTGGGCCGCAAGAAAAGATTTCTTAAAAAAAATCTAACATGCACTTTTTAATGAATTCACCTCCTTTGAATGGCTTTCCCGCCCTAGCAACCATCTCACTCACCATGTAGCTAGCTTTGACAGCTGCATCGCTCTTTTCGCTTGCTTTCTTGACGAAATCTTGTTGCCTCAGTAGACTGGTTTTAAAATTTGCAACCCGGTTCACTCCCCTAGTATTTTGCATACTCCTCAGCATGTCTAGTTGTATAATGACGTTTCAAATTTTCCTTGTGCAACGCAACTTTCTCTGTATCAACTACAGAAAAGAGCTATAAGGATTATTCATAAAGTAGATTACTTAAAACACACTAACATATTATTTATTAATTCGGGTTTATTGAAACTACAGGAGCTAGTAAAGTTACAGACATTATGTGTCATGTTTAAGGCTAAAAGTAAAACATTACCAGCAAATTTACAAAAAATGTTTGTCATCACTTTTGAGAATGAAGAGCATAGAAGAAAAGGTCATTTCAAACATCAGTATTCAAGGACAACTTTAAAACAAATGTGCATATCAGTGGTGGGGGTTCAACTATGGAATTCTCTTTACAAGAGATAAAAGATTGTAAAAATATATTCCAATTGAAAAAATATATAAGGACAGAACAATGAGATCATATGGACAGCCATAACTGTTTACATTTTGCTTTATATTTATTATTTTACTTATTTTTTTGCCTAGTTTTGTATTTGTTTTGTATCATCCTGTGAGGTGTATACTACTTATTTTGGTTTTTTTGTTCGTTTTGTACATCATGAAGTTTTGCACTTCTTGTGTTTTTTTGTTTGTTTTCGTTATATTTGGATGTAATTGTTGGTTTATATGATATCATTAAGTAAGACTACGTACTATGTTGAAGGGGGCAGAAAAATATAAGATTTTTCTTCATCCTGCTCCTTCTCAGGCATTGGTGTGTAAATGTATAATTTAAAAATTGAGGTATAATTGTCTATCGATCAAAGATGCACATCAATGAAGGAGATAAATAAAAATGAAATGAAATGAAATAAGACACGTCGGGGTGCCCCTGTGAAAGAAATATGCATCAAAAATCGTCTCTGTCTGGAGCCAACGGGAGGAGGGTGGGGGGTGGAGTTTACAGTTACGGTAGCACAATTAGCCCCGAACGGGTTAACATCACCACGTCTGTATCAGCGCTGGGGTCCAGTGCACCACACTTTTGTATTGTCGCTCGCTCCTTCGGCGGAGTGCTCGTCTTCCCCGCCCGGACTGTTTACAACGGGGGCGGGAGCGAGCAGGCGGGCGAGGGAGGGAGGCAGGGAGGGAGGAAGGAAGAGCGTGTGTCATAGAAAAGCGGCAAAATGTTTCTCTGCTTGCATTACGCAAGTGACATCAATGCATACTTGCCAACCTTGAGACCTCCGAATTCGGGAGATGGGGGGGGGTTGAGTTGGGCGGGGTTAGGGGTAGCGGGGGTGTTTTTGTAGCCCGGAAGAGTTAGGGCTGCAAAGGATTCTGGGTATTTGTTCTGTTGTGTTTATGTTGTGTTTAGGTGCGGATGTTCTCCCGAAATGTGTTTGTCATTCTTGTTTGGTGTGGGTTCACAGTGTGGCGCATATTTGTAACAGTGTTAAAATATAAATAAAATAAAATATGACCACCCTCAGTGTGACATGTCTGGCTGTTCCTCAAGTATGTCTTGCAATAACCTGCGTGTGTCTCTAGAAGCCTCATACAACATGTGTCTGGGCTGGCACGCTGTTAGTATGGAGAAAAAGATGACAGTGCCATCACGGCACGCCCTCGATATTGTCGAGAGCCTCATACCACAACGTGATTGGTAGATTTCTTCAGCTCGCACACAACGCTGTCAAGCGCCATTCATTTAAAAACTCGCGGGCCGCACTAACATTAAACTTTCATATTAAGGTGGGGGCCGCAAAATAACGTCTCCCGGGCCACAATTGGCCCGCGGGCCGCGTGTTTGAGACCCCTGATATAATGAGAGACATTCACCTAAGAGGACACTGTAGCTTTAAGAGAAGAAGCGGAGGGGGAGTTAGGTTCTTCCGCTTCCGGTTCAGAGGTCGTTGTTGTTGTCAAATATATGACATGCTAGGTTGGAGCTAGTAAACTTCCTCGACTACGCTCACGTCTCTGTCTCGTTGTTTACTAACTCCACAATGTATTTTTTTGAACAAATAAAAGAAAAAACCCAACAACAACCTGTGGCTTCTAAACAATTGTGTCAGGTCCTTAAGAAGAAGCCACAATCATTGACTGCGATTTATATAATTGACATAATAATACCTTATTACAATGAATCCCAATAAAACAAAAATGATAACAATAATATTGTGATTTTCACATTACTAACATTATTTACCATGAATTGATTAACGTGGACCCCGACTTAAACAAGTTGACAAACATATTCGGGTGTTACCATTTAGTGGTCAATTGTACGGAATATGTACTGTACTGTGCAATCTACTAATAAAAGTTTAAATCAATCAATCAATCAATGAATGAATCAATCAATTAATCAAATGTAATCATGAGGACAATGTGAGTCAGTCAATCACAATTTAATTGCCGTAATAATAATAATTTTTCCATGTTTTGACTTATTGTCAACATGCAACATTTCCAGTCCATCTCAAAGCAGCAAGTTCATAAACAAAAATACTATCGATGTTCTCTGCCCTTGACTCACATGGCTGAGCAGTTGCAATCGATGCCAGATAAACAGATCGGCCACTCCACTTCCGGCACACTTCCTTTTCGTAGCAGTGCTGCATAGTTTTACTAATATTATTTAGTTTTACTAATATTATTTACCAACATTTATTTACCAACATTATCAGTACAAATAGTTACATGTTGTCATGGACACCGAGTTGACTTTCTCTTCTCGCCGCTCACCAGTAGTAAGTTTGCACGGCTGCGTGGCGTCCAGCCAACAACTCGCCTCGACCGTGGGACTAGGTGAGTGTTGCCATGGAGATTTATTCACGTAGACTTCCGCTTATTGTGTTTTGTGAAGATATCTGCTGGTTTTTTTTGTCATTTTGTGTGCTAACTTGTTGGGGTAGAATATGAATGCCCATCCATCCATCTTCTTCCGCTTATCAGAGGTTGGGTCGCGGGGGCAGCAGCCCAAGCAATATGAATGCACTCAGGCTATATCAAAAAGTTATCTAGCTCAGAGTTTTTCAACCTTTTTTTGAGCCAAGGCACATTTTTTGCGTTGAAAAAAATGCGGAGGCACACCACCAGCAGAAATCATTAAAAAACCAAACTCAGTTGACAGTAAAAAGTCGCAATTGTTAGATATGACTTTAAAGCATAACCAAGCATGCATCAATATAGCTCTTGTCTCAAAGTAGGTGTGCTGTCACCACCTGTCACATCACACCCTGACTTATTTGGACTTTGTTGTTGTTTTCCTGTGTGTAGTGTTTCAGTTCTTGTCTTGTGCTCCTATTTTGGTGGCTTTTTCTCTTTTTTTGGTATTTTCCTGTAGCAGTTTCATGTCTTCTTTTGAGCGATATTTCCCGCATCTACTTTGTTTTAGCAATCAAGAATATTTCAGTTGTTTTTATCCTTCTTTGTGGGGACATTGTTGACTGTCATGTCATGTTGGGGTGTACATTGTCTTTGCTCCACAGTAAGTCTTTGCTGTCGTCCAGCATTCTGTTTTTGTTTACATTGTAGCCAGTTCAGTTGTAGTTTCGTTCTGCATAGCCTTCCCTAAGCTTCAATACCTTTTCTTAGGGGGCACTCACCTTTTGTTTATTATTGGTTTAAGCATTAGACACCTTTTTACCTGCACCCTGCCTCCCGCTGTTTCCGACATCTACAAAGCAATTAGCTACCTGCTGCCACCTACTGATATGGAAGAGTATTGCACGGTTACTCTGCCGAGCTCTAGACAGCACCGACACTCAACAACAACACATCATTTGCCGACTATAATTACTGCTTTGCAAAGAATATTTTTAACCCAAATAGGTGAAATTAGGTAATCTCCCACGGCACACCAGACTGTATCTTATGGTGTGCCGCGGCACAGTGGTTGAAAAACACTGATCTAGCCAACAGTTATTTAGCTTGTAAAAGTATATATCCGTACTATTTTTAAATTCATATACAACATAAAAAGTGTAAAAAAAAACATGTGTTACGACTCGAGGTTGATATGTAGAGTGCAACAACTTGGTGAAGTGAAGTGAAGTGAATTATATTTATATAGCGCTTTTCTCTAGTGACTCAAAGCGCTTTACATAGTGAAACCCAATATCTAAGTTACATTTAAACCAATGTGGGTGGCACTGGGAGCAGGTGGGTAAAGTGTCTTGCCCAAGGACACAACAGCAGTGACTAGGATGGCAGAAGCTGGGATCGAACCTGGAACCCTCAAGTTGCTGGTACGGCCACTCTACCAGCCGAGCTATACCGCCCCAGTAAACAGAGAGCCGACTCAGCGTCTTCTCTTCAGCCACATAGCCCAGACATATTTATTCTTCACACAAACACACCGTTCTTCACATAGACATCTTAGAAGTAGACGCAGCATTGGCTGCTGTGACGCGAGAAATTGGGCCGCCATCTTGAAGTGGTGTTGAGGAGCCAGCGAGCAACCTCAACTGACAGTTGACAGGTAGTTAACCAAGATGGTGTTCAGCGTTTTCCTGCTCAAATGAGCGGACTGTTGAAAATAGGAATCGGGGGATTACTTTTCACAAGTCCGATTTAACATTAACGTACTATTGGTTGTATTTTGTGAAAAGAATATTAGCACACAGTTGAGAAGTATATACCGTATTTTTCGGAGTATAAGTCGCTCCGGAGTATAAGTCGCACCAGCTGAAAATGCATAATAAAGAAGGAAAAAAACATATATAAGTCGCACTGGAGTATAAGTCACATTTTTGGGGGAAATTTATTTGATAAAAGCCAACACCAAGAATAGACATTTGAAAGGCAATTTAAAATAAATAAAGAATAGTGCTGAATACGTCTATGTTATATGAGGCATAAATAACCAACTGGTAGGTTAACGTAACATATTATGGTAAGAGTCATTCAAATAACTATAACATATAGAACATGCTATACGTTTACCAAACAATCTGTCACTCCTAATCGCTAAATCCCATGAAATCTTATACGTCTAGTCTCTTACGTGAATGAGATAAATAATATTATTTGATATTTTACGGTAATATGTTAATCATTTCACACATAAGTCGCTCCTGAGTATAAGTCGCACCACTGGCCAATCTATGAAAAAAACTGCGACTTATAGTCCGAAAAATACGGTATCCACATCATGCACAAAAAGTGCACTTTATTTGTTTTAAACTATTGTAGTGGCGTTCTGTACAAAAAGTGCACTTTAATTTAGTGTTGTTTTGATATGTCATCTTAGTGACATCATGCACAAAAGTGCACTAATAGCTTGTTTTAAAATGTCTCTGACAATCTTGCACTTTCTGTTTTGAAATGACATGAATGTTTGTGCCACTGCTTAATAACTGTTTAATAAATACACTTTTGCTAAATTGACTTAGTTGTGATTTCCCTCTCTGCATGAAAGTTTAAAATGAGCATATATTAATGTAGGCTGACCATTATTCTGAAATCCCAAAAAGAAGACACATATATGCGTGCCAAGGCCGGGACTAGGTGAACATTTGCCAATGATACTCGAACTTGCTTTAAAAATAATATATTTTTTTAAATAAAGCATTTTCTCTCCTCTGTTGACAGCAGTGTTGGCGCTAGGAATTTTCAAAATGGGGTCCCAGGGACCCCATCAAGTCATAAAAATGGGGTCCCACAGTACATTTTTGGGGTCCCACTTTTTTGTAAGCGTTTTGAAAACCAATGACAAATGTATGCATTGTCCTGTTGTATCTCACATTCTATATTGTGTTTTGGAAAAAGGTTGTCATAAACGTTACTTAATTCATTAAAAAAGATAATACAAAAGAAAACAAATGTGTATACATATGTAAATGTATTCAGTTATAAACATTCATTCACTTTCTTCTTTCCTTCATGGATCTAAACTTTACCGCTGCTGCTATTTTTTTCTATGTTTTTATTTAGTAAGTTGTAGGTGTATTTATTTCAGTATAAAAGTGTAAAAAGTGTTTTGCTTGGGTCATGAAATGATGATAATGGTGTGCCAGGGCATACATACATTTTATATTTAACGCTTACATCTCTGGAGTCTACATCAACTTCACATCTATTCCTCATTTCAAAATGTTTTATGTTTTTTTTATGTTTTGTTTTTTTTGTTTGTTTGTTTTCCGCCCTTTTTTGTCAAACAAAATTATGTTTTTTATGGCAAACACACAAAATATGCAAAATCTTCCACCAAAAATATTTTTCAAAGTGGAATATTTGATGTGAAGTAATCAGAACCTTTGATAGGTCAATAATTCATAATAACATAACAATGACCGTTTGAAAGAAAAAAAAAACCAGCTTTGTTTTATTAAATAGTCAACATTGCAACTTTTTCTAAATTACATTTCACCTTTAAGCTTTTTTATTTCACTTTTGTTATGTTTTTGTTAATTTTAATAGTATTTTTAGAATGTGCCGTGGGCCTTTAAAACATTAGCTGTGGGCCACAAATGGTTAAAAAAAAAAAATAATCTGTGTCCTTTCTGATTTCAATGACACAAGACATTCGTTAACGCCAACGCTGCTTGACAGTATAACAAAATAAGTCACACTTATATTCTGTAACATTCACAGTTTTGGAAAAAAAAGTGCAGAGGTAGAAATATTCAAAATAACCTCTTGTATATAATGTAAACAGAAATAATGCCTCAAAAGAAGTTAATTAAATTTAAACAAAAAACAACAGACGAGCTCTCGCCCTGCACAGCTGTTTTGTGCTTTGTAGTGTCCATATGGGCTTGTAGATCGTTGGCCCCTTTATTTGCCACAGATACATACGTTCCTGCTTTGCACACAGTGCATTCTGCTTCCCATGTGTCACGGCCAGGACGAAAACACATACTTTTCCCGCAAATCATCCGTGAAGTTGCATTTACGTTTAGGCATTTCTTGTTCTCATGTCTCTCTCCACTCACTAGCTCTCTCGCTCTCTGTCTCTGCCCCTCCCTCACCAATGTTGCTACGTGCGCGCACCTTCAGGTTTTTGTTTTTTTAACCCCTTTTTAACTTAACCCTGGACGTACATTGAAAATACACGCAACCCTAATTCAAAAGGCCGGACATTTGAGGCATTTAAGAAACCCCGCCCGGACACCCCCGCAAAAGAGGACATGTCCGGGGAAAAGAGGACGTACGGTCAGCCTAATTAATGCAGTATGAAGAAGAATGTTTTAATGTAGACACATAGAATCATCATACTGCTGTGATTATATGCATCAAGTGTTCATTCAAGGCTAAGGCAAAATATGGAGATATATATATGGTGTATCGAGACATGGCCTAAAAATATCCAGATATTAATAAAAGGCCATATCGCCCAGGACTAGTAGCAATAATGGAGTGGCATGTCTAAGCACTAAACCAGATACAAACATCAGTTCATTTGTTTATTCAGATGTTCTAAAGCGAGGCGGCAATGCTGCAGATGCTGCGGTTGCCATAGCAGCGGCGCTGGCAGTTACAGAGCCATGCAGCACTGGTCTTGGCGGGGACGCCTTCTGCCTGTTCTTCAACGGCAACACTGGTGAGATCAGAGGAATAAATGGCAGGTAGATCATTCGCTTTAACTTTTTGGTCTGGTCTCCATCGCATGGACTGAAAACATACCTTTTATTTTGTTTTGTTTTAGTGGTCGTACGCCCAGAGATCACACTTTGGACTTCCTGTTAAGCAGAGGGTACAGCGCTGAGGCCCCTCCTCCAGCGTTTGATGTTCTGAACGTTACAGTGCCGGGGGCAGCTGCTTGCTGGTGGGATACGGTTCAGCTCTTTGGTAGCCACAAGGTAAGGCCCCTTCTAAGGTTATCCAGGCTATATCCCACCTAACCTTATCCTTGTCAACACACACACAATGCCACCGTTTTGCGAAATCAGTGTGTAAAGGATATCACCACATGGGCTCAGGAAGATTTCAGAAAACCACTGTCAGTAACTACAGTTGGTCGCTACATCTGTAAGTGCAAGTTAAAACTCTACTATGCAAAGCCAAAGCCATTTATCAACAACACCCAGAAACGCCGCTGGCTTTGCTGGGCCCGAGCTGATCTAAGATGGACTGATGCAAAGTGGAAAAGTGTCCTGTGGTCTGACGAGTCCACATTTTAAATTGTTTTTGGAAACTGGACGTCGTGTCCTCCGGACCAAAGAGGAAAAGAACCATCCGGACGGTTCTAGGCGCAAAGTGTAAAAGCCAGCATGTGTGATGGTATTGGGGTGTATTAGTGCCCAAGGCATGGGTAACTTACACATCTGTGAAGGCACCATTAATGCTGAAAGGTACATACAGCAGTGTTTCCCATAAACTGCCAAGATACCTGTGGCGGTGGGGGCGTGGCTATGGGCGTGGTCACCATGACATCATCGAGTAATTTGCATAATTTACTACAATGATTAGATTTTCTCTAAAAAGGCTCAAAAAATGTATACTTACTAATTAATAATAACAGTTTTGTTTTAAACGTCCATCCATCCATCCATTTTACAATATAATTACAACACTTTATGTACATATTTATATACACATTTGAACAATAAGTTATTCACTGAAATATATTTATTAATTGTGGTTCTTACAAAAAATATATCTTATAAAATATAAAAGCTGAAATGTCTCAAAGCTCTGCCCCTTTAATTAGTGCATACTAAATAATTTAACTTTAGCCTACTACTACAACCATATTATTTACCAGCAACATAAAGTGAAACAGAGGCAGAGGTGTCCTGCCACAGTCAGTAACAAATAAACAGAAAACAGTAGTGGTGGTAGATAGACACAAAGCTTCATCAAACATCTGATCCACTGAACAAAGAGCTCCAAAAATCTTGAACTTTAGACTGCCATCACTTTTACTCCCTACACTTAACCATGTGTTTCCTACTGCCTGCAGACTTTGCACCCTTTGTTATATACACATGTTGTGTTTCTAATATAAATACATTTAATAAAGTCAAATACAAATAAGGCAACAAGAGAAGTATCCTACACTTCTCTTTTGTAAAGTATATCTGAACAGCCGATATGGGCATCTACATCAACTATATGATTTGCCTGAGAAGCTGGACAGGACAAAACAAAAAAAACAAAAAAAATAAAATAAATTTTTTTATTTTTATTTTTTAAATTTTTTTATTTGTGGCGGAAGTAATTCTTTCGTGGCGGGCCGCCACAAATAAATGAATGTGTGGGAAACCCTGTACAGCTTTTGGAGCAGCATATGTTGCCATCCAAGCAACGTTACCATGGATGGTTTGACAAAAAAGACTTTCTTCGAATCTCATGTAAAACTAAAATAATGCAATTCGGTAAGCATAGTAGAGAAAGTCAAACACAAATAGAAATAGTCGGACATTGAATGAGTAACAGAAACCACATTTGGGGGTAATAATATACGAGAAAGTGAACTGGAAATTTCATAAAAAGTAAACAACAAATTGGCAAGAAATACGTCAATAATGAATAAAGCAAAATATGTTTTGGACCAAAAATCACTCTACTGCTTGCTAGTGTTACATATCTGAGTTATTGTGCAGAAATATGTGTAAATAACTACAAGAGTACACTTATACACTTAGCATGTTACAAAAAAGAAAGATCAGAATAGTACATAATGAGTGATACATACAGTGGTACAAATACACTGGAGGCAGCCACCACAGTTGAGATACTTCACACAAAAGTCATCATTTATCCATGATTGTTGGTCCAAAGCTAATGAAGACTTTGGAAAAATGAGGAATACAGTAAGGAATTTTTTGGGTCGTTCTGTGTATTTTTTAAAAATTTTTTACGTTATTTGCGTCGTCGGGTTTGTGTTCTAGTGCCTGCCGGTTCTGAAACACTGTAGGAACGTAGCAGCAGAGTGCGTCAAATACGGACGCAAAATGATACTTGCACAAAAAATAGCATGTTTTACTGTAAGTTTGTGAGTTTGTGTGTGTTTAAAACTATTTAGACATATTATTTCAGTTTATTTCGTCAGAAAAACTAACGTCAAAACGGCAGCATTTACATGCATTTGTGAGTTTTACTAGAAACATCAGCTTTTGTAAGGTTTGCAAATACAAAAATGAGCTATAGGGGGAGCTATCCCCAGAGAATTTTAGCAAGCTACACTACAAGCTACAGTTGTGGTCAAAAGTTTACATACACTTGTAAAGAACATCATGTTATGGCTGTCTTGAGTTTCCAATTATTTCTACAACTCTTATTTTGTTGTGATGTAGTGATTGGAGCACATACTTGTTGGTCACAAAAAACATTCATGAAGTTTGCTTCTTTTATGAATTTATTATGGGTCTACTGAAAATGTGAGCAAATGTGCTGGGTCAAAAGTATACATACAGCAATGTTAATATTTGCTTACATGTCCCTTGGCAAGTTTACCTGCAATAAGGCACTTTTGGTAGCCATCCACAAGCTTCTGCTGGAATTTTTGACCACTCCTCTTGACAAAATTGGTGAGGTTCAGCTAAATGTGTTGGTTTTCTGACATGGACTTGTTTCTTCAGCATTGTCCACACGTTTAAGTCAGGACTTTGGGAAGGCAATTCTAAAACCTTCATTCTAGCCTGATTTAGCCATTCCTTTACCACTTTTAACGTTTGTTTGGGGTCATTGCAGTGTTTCCCATAAACTGCCAAGATACCTGTGGCGGTGGGGGCGTGGCTATGGGCGTGGTCACATTGACATCATCGAGTAATTTGCATAATTTACTAGAATGATATGATTTTCTCTAAAAAGGCTCAAAAAATGTATACTTACTAATTAATAATAACAGTTTTGTTTTAAACGTCCATCCATCCATCCATTTTACAATATAATTACAACACTTTATGTACATATTTGTATACAGATTTGAACAATAAGTTATTCACTGAAAAATATTTATTAATTGTGGTTCTTACAAAACATATATCTTATAAAATATAAAAGCTAAAATGTCTCTTAAAGCTCTGCCCCTTTAATTAGTGCATACTAAATAATTTAACTTTAGCCTACTACTACAACCATATTATTTACCAGCAACATAAAGTGAAACAGAGGCAGAGGTGTCCTGCCACAGTCAGTAACAAATAAACAGAAAACAGTAGTGGTCAAATACAAATAAGGCAACAAGAGAAGTATCCTACACTTCTATTTTGTAAAGTAAATCTGAACAGCCTATATGGGCATCTACATCAACTATATGATTTGCCTGAGAAGCTGGACAGGACAAAACAAAAAAAAAAAAATATATATATATATATTTTTTTTTAAAATTTGTGGCGGACGTAATTCCTTCGTGGCGGGCCGCCACAAATAAATGAATGTGTGGGAAACACTGCATTGTCCTGTTGGAACACCCAACTGCGCCCAAGACCCAACCTCTGGGCTGATGATTTTAGCTTGTCCTGAAGAATTTGGAGGTAATCCTCCTTTTTTATTGTCCCATTTACTCTCTGTAAAGCAGCAGTTCCATTGGCAGCAAAACTGGCCCAGAGCATAATACTACCACCACCATGCTTGACGGTAGGCATGGTGTTCCTGGGATTAAATTCTTCAGGATACCCTAAAACCATCAGCCCGGAGGTTGGGTCTTGGGCGCAGTTGGGTGTCCCAACAGGACAATGACGCCAAACACACCTCAAAAGTGGTAAAGGAATGGCTAAATCAGGCTAGAATGAAGGTTTTAGAATGGCCTTCCCAAAGTCCTGACTTAAACGTGTGGACAATGCTGAAGAAACAAGTCCATGTCAGAAAAGCAGCACATTTAGCTGAACCGCACCAGTTTTGTGGTCAAAAATTCCAGCAGAAGCTTGTGGATGGCTACCAAAAGCGCCTTATTGCAGGTAAACTTGCCAAGGGACATGTAAGCAAATATTAACATTGCTGTATGTATACTTTTGACCCTCACATTTTCAGTAGACCCATAATAAATTCATAAAATAAGCAAACTTCATGAATGTTTTTTGTGACCAACAAGTATGTGCTCCAATCACTACATCACAAAAAAATAAGAGTTGTAGAAATGATTGGAAACTCAAGACAGCCATGACATGATGTTCTTTACAAGTGTATGTACACTTTTGACCGCGACTCTACACGGCAGAAGTAGCTAGAATAACAATCGACATGTTTGTGATGACTCTTTAAATCACAGAAAGCACTTACACACTGTAAAAAGTTTCAAAGAAAAGAAAAAGAACCCTTTTCCTTTTCATCTTTGGGAAATATCAAATCAATGACTCATACTTCCTGCGTCGTGTGGCGTCCTGTGAGGTAATAAGCATGTGTTTCCTCTTCCTGTTTCCCTTAGCTGTCCTTACAGGAGGTGCTCAATGGAGCAGTGGAACTGGCTGAGGAGGGGTTTCCTGTTGCTGAAGTGACCGCTCACCTCTGGGCACACTCGTTGGCTGAGCTACGTGATGCAGGGAGGGACCTCGGGGGAGACCTGCTGATCCACGGTCATCCTCCCAAACATGGACAAGTATTCAAAAACCCCTTCCTCGCCCAAACTCTTAAGGTAAATCAAAAAGAAAAAAATGATAATTAGCTAGCATCCCCCATTTTTTTTTTTGCATTGTCACTTTTGAGTTCAGTTTGTTTATATCAGGGGTCTCAGATGCCCGCGGGCCGAGACGTTATTTTGCAGCCCGCACCTTAATATGAAAATGTAATGTTAGTGCGGCCCGCGAGTTCTATATGAATGGCGCTTGACAGCGTCATACTTGCCAACATATTTAGGGTGTGCCGTGATGGCACTGCCTTCAGTGCCCTCTACAACCTGTACAAACAGCGTGCCAGCCCAGTCACATGTTGTATTTGGCTTCTGTACACACACACGCAAGTGACTGCAAGACATACTTGATCAACAGCCACACAGGTCACACTGAGGGTGGCCGTATAAACAACTTTAACACTGTTACAAATATGCGCCACACTGTGAACCCACACCAAACAAGAATGACAAACACATTTCGGGAGAACATCTGCACCGTAACACAACATAAACACAACAGAACAAATACCCAGAACCCCTTGCAGCACTAACTCTTCCGGGACGCTACAACCCCGCCCACCTCAACCTCCTCATGCTCTCTCAGGGAGAGCATGTCCCAAATTCCAAGCTGCTGTTTTGAGGCGGGGGGTGTATATTGTAGCCCGGAGGAGTTAGTGCTGCAAGGGGTTCTGGGTATTTGTTCTGTTGTGTTTATGTTGTGTTACGGTGCGGATGTTCTCCCGAAATGTGTTTGTCATTCTTGTTTGGTGCGGGTTCACAGTGTGGCGCATATTTGTAACAGTGATAAAGTTGTTTATACGGTCACCCTCAGTGTGACCTGTATGGCTGTTGATCAAGTATGTCTTGCAGTCATTTACGTGTGTCTGCAGAAGCCTCATACAACATGTGACTGGGCCGCCACGCTGTTTGTGTGGCGAAAAAGCAGACGCGACGACAGGTTGTAGAGGACGATAAAGGCAGCGCTATCACGGCACGCCCTTAATATTGTTGTCCGGGTGAAAATCGGAGCAAATTCGGGTGAATGGTTGCCCCGGGAGATTGTCGGGAGGGGCACTGAAATTCGGGAGCCTCCCGGAAAAATCGGGAGGGTTGGCAAGTATGTTGCTAGGGCGGGAAAGCCATTCAAAGAAGGTGAATTCATTAAAAAGTGCATGTTAGATTAGTTTAAGACAGGGGTCACCAACGCGGTGCCCGCGGGCACCAGGTAGCCCGTAAGGACCAGATGAGTAGCCCGCTGGCCTGTTCTAAAAATAGCTCAAATAGCAGCACTTACCAGTGAGCTGCCTCTATTTTTTAAATTGTATTTATTTACTAGCAAGCTGGTCTCGCTTTGCCCGACATTTTTAATTCTAAGAGACAAAACTCAAATAGAATTTGAAAATCCAAGAAAATATTTGAAAGACTTGGTCTTCACTTGTTTAAATAAATTCTTTTTTTTTTTTTTACTTTGCTTCTTATAACTTTCAGAAAGACAATTTTAGAGAAAAAATACAACCTTAAAAATGATTTCAGGATTTTTAAACACATATACCTTTTTACCTTTTAAATTCCTTCCTCTTCTTTCCTGACAATTTAAATCAATGTTCAAGTAAATTTATTTTTTTTATTGTAAAGAATAATAAATACATTTTAATTTAATTCTTCATTTTAGCTTCTGTTTTTTCGACGAAGAATATTTTTGAAATATTTCTTCAAACTTATTATGATTAAAATTCAAAAAAATTATTCTGGCAAATCTAGAAAATCTGTAGAATCAAATTTAAATCTTATTTCAAGGTTATTTGAATTTCTTTTAAAATTTTTGTTCTGGAAAATCTAGAAGAAATAATTATTTGTCTTTGTTAGAAATATAGCTTGGTCCAATTTGTTATATATTCTAACAAAGTGTAGATTGGATTTTAACCTATTTAAAACATGTCATCAAAATTCTAAAATTAATCTTAATCAGGAAAAATTACTAATGATGTTCCATAAATTCTTTTTTTAAATTTTTCTCTTCTTTTTTTCGGTTGAATTTTGAATTTTAAATAGTCGAAATTGAAGATAAACTATGTTTCAAAATGTAGTTGTCATTTTTTTCGTGTTTTCTTCTCTTTTAAACCGTTCAATTAAGTGTAAATATCATTCATTATTAATAATAACATAGAGTTAAAGGTAAATTGAGCAAATTGGCTATTTCTGGCAATTTATTTAAGTGTGTATCAAACTGGTAGCCCTTCGCATTAATCACTACCCAAGAAGTAGCTCTTGGTTTCAAAAAGGTTGGTGACCCCTGGTTTCTTGGGCGCAGTTGGGTGTTCCAATAGGACAATGACCCCAAAACACTTGTCAAAAGTGGTAAGGGAATGGCTAAATTAGGCTATAATTAAAGTTTTAGAATGACCTTCCCAAAGTCTTGACTTACACAATGCTGAAGAAACAAGTCCATGTCAGAAAACCAACACATTTAGCTGAACTGCACCAATTTTGTCAAGAGAAGTGGTCAAAAATTCCAGCAGAAGCTTGTGGATGGCTACGAAAAGCGCCTTATTGCAGGTAAACTTGCCAAGGGACATGTAAGCAAATATTAACATTGCTGTATGTATACTTTTGACCCAGCACATTTGCTCACATTTTCAGTAGAGCCATAATAAATTCATAAAAGAAGCAAACTTCATGAATGTTTTTGTAACCAACAAGTATGTGCTCCAATCGCAGCGATTGGCGCCTTCAAATACATGAAAGAAACAATATTGTTCTTAATATTCAATAAGTAGCGTGACATCATCATATAATTTGCAATGAAACAGGCCAATAAAAAGGCTAAAACTTACAGTATATTTAAAGACAAATATTTGTGTTTTTTTAATTCATTATTAGTATCCAGCTTTTAACCGAAGGGTAGGGCTGGGCGATATATCGATACACTCGATATATCGCGGGTTTATCTCTGTGCGATATAGAAAATGACTATATGGTGATATTGGAGTATACGTTCTCACGCAGTTGCTTTTAGCTGTGAGCATTACACTACAGGCTCTTCTCACTCTTTCTAGTCTCTCCTTCTCACAGAGACATAAAACAAGCGCACCTTCTTACATACGTCACACACTGTCTCGCGTGCAACGTCACACACCCTCGCCGAGCAGAGAGGTAGCGGCATGGGTAACGTTAGCTGTGATGCTAGCGGTGCGGCGCGAGCGGTAATACGAGAGAAAGAAGGTGCGAATCTGGTAACAAATGAAGGAAGAAGAATGAATTCCCAAGAAAAACAGCAGGGGGTCCATCGTTTGGCGGTGGTTTGGCTTCAAGCGGGAAGATGTTGAACAGACATCAGTAATATGTCAAGTGTGGGGCGAAAGCGTTGCTACAAAAAGTAGCAACACTGCTAATTTGTAGCATCATTTGAAAAGTCACCCGCTAGAGAATGAATAGTGCTTGAAACTCCGCATGTCAACATCTCTGTGCCCAAGCAACCATTTCCACATCAACACCGTATGAAACAAATAGTCCACAACAGAAGGAGATAACGTCCGCAGGAACCTACCACATAGTGAAGGACATACACTATTTGATTTCCTATTATGCAGCTCATTTTTATTTGACACTTATTGAAATATCTTGTGTGACATCATGCACAAAAAGTGCACTTTATGTGTTTTAAGCTATTGTAGTGGCGTTCTGTACAAAAAGTGCACTTTAATTTAGTGTTGTTTTGATATGTCATCTTAGTGACATCATGCACAAAAGTGCACTAATAGCCTGTTTTAAAATGTCTCTGACAATCTTGCACTTTCAGTTTTGAAATGACATGAATGTTTGTGCCACTGCTTAATAACTGTTTTATAAATACACTTTTGGTCAATTGACTTCCCGTATTTTTCAGACTATAAGTCGCAGTTTTTTTCATAGTTTGGCCGGGGGTGCGACTTATACTCAGGAGCGACTTATGTGTGAAATTATTAACACATTAGTGTAAAATATCAAATAATATTATTTAGCTCATTCACGTAAGAGACTAGACCAGGGGTCGGCAACCCAAAATGTTGAAAGAGCCATATTGGACCAAAAATACAAAAACAAATCTGTTAGATCACACTAAGTGCACTTTAATTTAGTGTTGTTTTGATATGTCATCTTAGTCAGTGGTCCCCAACCTTTTTGTTGCTGCGGACCGGTCAACGCTTGAACATTTGTCCCACGGACCGGTGGTACTTAAAAAAAAAAAAAATAAAAAAAAAAATTTATTTATTTTTTTACATAAATAAATACAATCATGTGTGCTTACGGACTGTATCCCTGCAGGCTGTATTGATCTATATTGATATAGAATGTATATATTGTGTTTTTTATGTTGATTTCATTAAAAAAAAAAAAAATTTTTTTTTTTTTACATAAATAAATACAATCATGTGTGCTTACGGACTGTATCCCTGCAGGCTGTATTGATCTATATTGATATAGAATGTATATATTGTGTTTTTTATGTTGATTTCATTAAAAAAATTAAAAAAATAAAAATAAATTTAAAAAAAATTAAATTCTTGTGCGGCCCGGTACCAATCGGTCCGCGGACCGGTACCGGGCCGCGGCCCGGTGGTTGGGGACCACTGATCTTAGTGACATCATGCACAAAAGTGCACTAATAGCTTGTTTTAAAATGTCTCTGACAATCTTGCACTTTCTGTTTTGAAATGACATGAATGTTTGTGCCACTGCTTAATAACTGTTTTATAAATACACTTTTAGTTGTGATTTCCCTCTCTGCATGAAAGTTTAAAAGTAGCATATATTAATGCAGTATGAAGAAGAATGTTCTAATGTAGACACATAGAATCATCATACTGCTGTGATTATATGCATCAAGTGTTCATTCAAGGCTAAGGTCAAATATGGAGATATATATATGGTGTATCGTGACATGGTCTAAAAATATCCAGATATTAATAAAAGGCCATATCACCCAGCCCAGGAACCAACAAGTTTTCCTGCATGTGTATCATTGTATCAGACAGTTAGTCATGTGCTAGAACGGGAACACTCCCTATGCACACACACACACACACACACACACACACATACATTCATGCTCCAGTCATCCTAATATCTGTAACAATAGGAGTGACCTAAGCGTCATTGATGCAAGGTTTCTACGGCGTCACACTAGCCATTCCTCAGTTTGTTTGAAGCACCAACTACTAATCTCACACACCTTCCTGGTAAATACATTGATCGAGTCAATAGAGGCTCGGCCAGTTTGGGCCTCACATTCAATTCCCCCTGGACAGCATAGGAATATGGGAGTGGGAGTCAACCCTCCAAGTGATTTCCAGCGTGGAACCGTCATAGGATGCCACCTGTGCAACAAATCCAGTTGTGAAATGTCCTCGCTCCTAAATATTCCAAAGTCAACTTTATTATAAGAAAAGTAAAGAGTTTGGGAACAACAGCAACTCAGCCATCAAGTGGTAGGAATTATGGTGTGGGGTCTTTTTTCAGGAGTTGGCCCCTTAGTTATGGTAAATGGGTTATACAAACCCCGTTTCCATATGAGTTGGGAAATGGTGTTAGATGTAAATATAAAAGGAATACAATGGTTTGCAAATCCTTTTCAAGCCATATTCAGTTGAATATGCTACAAAGACAACATATTTGATGTTCAAACTGATAAACATTTTTTTTGTTGTTGCAAATAATCATTAACTTTAGATATTGATGGCAGCAACACGTGACAAAGAAGTTGGGAAAGGTGGCAATAAATACTGATAAAGTTGAGGAATGCTCATCAAACACTTATTTGGAACATCCCACAGGTGAACAGGCAAATTGGGAACAGGTGGGTGCCATGATTGGGTATAAAAGTAGATTCCATGAAATGCTCAGTCATTCACAAACAAGGATGGGGCGAGGGTCACCACTTTGTCAACAAATGTGTGAGCAAATTGTTGAACAGTTTAAGAAAAACCTTTCTCAAGCAGCTATTGCAAGGAATTTAGGGATTTCACCATCTACGGTCCGTAATATCATCAAAGGGTTCAGAGAATGTGGAGAAATCACTGCACGTAAGCAGCTAAGCCCGTGACCTTCCATCCCTCAGGCTGTACTGCATCAACAAGCGACATCAGTGTGTAAAGGCTATCACCACATGGGCTTAGGAACACTTCAGAAACCCACTACAGTTAGTCACTACATCTGTAAGTGCAAGTTAAAACTCTACTATGCAAGGCGAAAATCGTTTATCAACAACACCCAGAAACGCCGTCGGCTTCGCTGGGCCTGAGCTCATCTAAGATGGACTGATACAAAGTGGAAAAGTGTTCTGTGGTCTGACGAGTCCACATTTCAAATTGTTTTTGGAAACTGTGGACGTCGTGTCCTCCGGACCAAAGAGGAAAAGAACCATCTGGATTGTTCTAGGGTCAAAGTGTAAAAGGCAGCATGTGTGAGGGTATGGGGGTGTATTAGTGCCCAAGACATGGGTAACTTACACATCTGTGAAGGTACCATTAATGCTGAAAGGTACATACAGCTTTTGGAGCAACATATGTTGCCATCCAAGCAACGTTATCATGGACGCCCCTGCTTATTTCAGCAAGACAATGCCAAGTCATGTGTTACAACAGCGTGTCTTCATAGTAAAAGAGTGCGGGTACTAGACTGGCCTGCCTGTAGTCCAGACCTGTCTCCCATTGAAAATGTGTGAAGCCTAAAATAGCAGAAGGGAGACCCCCGGACTGTTGAACAACTTAAGCTGTACATCAAGCAAGAATGGGAAAGAATTCCACCTGAGAAGCTTCAAAAATGTGTCTCCTCAGTTCCCAAACCTTTACTGAGTGTTGTTAAAAGGAAAGGCCATGTAACACAGTGGTGAACATGCCCTTTCCCAACTACTTTGTCACGTGTTGCAGCCATGAAATTCTAAGTTAATTATTATTTGCAAAAAAAAAAAAAAAAATTATGAGTTTGAACATCAAATATGTTGTCTTTGTAGCATATTCAACTGAATATGGCTTGAAAAGGATTTGCAAATCATTGTATTCCGTTTATATTTACATCTAACACCATTTCCCAACTCATATGGAAACGGGGTTTGTACTTGTATAGCGCTTTTCTACCTTCAAGGTACTCAAAGCGCCTTGACACTATTTCCACATTCACCCACTCACAAACTGATGGCGGGAGCTGCCATGCAAGGCCCTAACCGCGACCCATAAGGAGCAAGGGTGAAGTGTCTTGCTCAAGGACACAATTGACATGACGAGGTTGGTAGAAGGTGGGGATAGAACCAGGAACCCTTGGCCCCTTAGTTCCAGTGAAAGGAACTTTGAATGCTCCAGGATACCAAAACATTTTGGACAATTCCATGCTCCCAACCTTGTGGGAACAGTTTGGAGCGGGCCCCTTCCTCTTCCAACATGACTGTGCACCAGTGCACAAAGCAAGGTCCATAAAGACATGGATGACAGAGTCTGGTGTGGATGAACTTGACTGGCCTGCACAGAGTCCTGACCTGCACCCGATAGAACACCTTTTGGGATGAATTAGAGCGGAGACTTGAGAGCCAGGCCTTCTCCACCAACGTCAGTGTGTGACCTCACCAATGTGCTTTTGGAAGAATGGTGGAAAATTCCTATAAACACACTCCGCAACCTTGTGGACAGCCTTCCCAGAAGAGTTGAAGCTGTAATAGCTGCAAAAGGTGGACCCACATCATATTGAACCCTATGGGTTAGGAATGGGATGGCACTTCAAGTTCATATGTGAGTCAAGGCAGGTGGCCAAATACTTTTGGCAATATAGTGTATGTTTTAGAACGGGGGTCGGCAACCCGCGGCTCTAGAGCCGCATGCGGCTCTTTAGCGCCGCCCTAGTGGCTCTCTGGAAATTTTTCAAAAATGTATGAAGAATGGAAAAAGATGAGGGGAAAAAAATCTATTTTTTTGTTTTAGAATGTTTTCTGTAGGAGGACAAACATGACACAAACCTCCCTAATTGTTATAAATCACACTGTTTATATTAAACATGCTTCACTGATTCGAGTATTTGGGGAGCGCCGTTTTGTCCTACTTATTTTGGCGGTCCTTGAACTCACCGTATAGTTTGTTTACATATATAACTTTCTCCGACTTTCTAGGACGTGTTTTATGCCACTTCTTTTTCTGTCTCATTTTGTCCACCCAACTGTTAACGTTGTGCGTGAAGGCACAAAGGTGAGTTTTGTTGATGTTATTGACTTGTGTGGAGTGCTAATCAGACATATTTGGTCACTGCATGACTGCAAGCTAATCGATGCTAACATGCTATTTATGCTAGCGATATGTACATATTGCATCATTATGCTTCATTTGTAGCTATATTTGAGCTCATTTAGTTTCCTTTAAGTCCTCTTAATTAAATGTATATCTCATGACACACTATCTGTATGTAATATGGCTTTTAATTTGTTGCGGCTCCAGACAGATTTGTTTTTGTATTTTTGGTCCAATATGGCTCTTTCAACATTTTGGGTTGCCGACCCCTGTTTTAGACAGTATATGGGCTATTTCATGAATATCAGTATACAAGTATTTTTATTGATTATACATCCAGTGTTTCCCATAAACTGCCAAGATACCTGTGGCGGTGGGGGCGTGGCTATGGGCGTGGTCACCATGACATCATCGAGTAATTTGCATAATTTAGTACAATAATATGATTTTCTCTAAAAAGGCTCAAAAAATGTATACTTACTAATTAATAATAACAGTTTTGTTTTAAATGTCCATCCATCCATCCATTTTACAATATAATTACAACACTTTATGTACATATTTATATACAGATTTGAACAATAAGTTATTCACTGAAATATATTTATTAATTGTGGTTCTTACAAAAAATATATCTTATAAAATATAAAAGCTAAAATGTCTCTTAAAGCTCTGCCCCTTTAATTAGTGCATACTAAATAATTTTACTTTAGCCTACTACTACAACCATATTATTTACCAGCAACATAAAGTGAAACAGAGGCAGAGGTGTCCTGCCACAGTCAGTAACAAATAAACAGAAAACAGTAGTGGTCAAATACAAATAAGGCAACAAGAGAAGTATCCTACACTTCTCTTTTGTAAAGTAAATCTGAACAGCCTATATGGGCATCTACATCAACTATATGATTTGCCTGAGAAGCTGGACAGGACAAAAAAAAAAAAAAAAAAAAAAAAAAAAAGTTTTTATTTGTGGCGGACGTAATTCTTTCGTGGCGGGCCGCCACAAATAAATGAATGTGTGGGAAACACTGACATCATCTAAGATGTTAAAGGTAGCTTGGATCATATCCGTGTCATTTTTACGTGTCTTTGATTAGCAACTTATTTTGAGTTTGTGTTGTATTTGTGTTTCCTTATGTAATACATGCTGCATTGTGTCAGCAGGAGTTTGGGGAGCTTGGAAAAGAAGCAATCTACCAAGGCAGAGTGGCTCAAGCCACCGTTGACGTTATCGCCCGACATGGAGGAGTCATGACCTTGGAGGACCTCAAAAGTCACCAAAGTGAGTTAGTCACTCCCATCAGTACAACGTACAAGGTGAGTGTTGTATCTCCCGTTGGATAACATGTTCAGCACAGAAAGTGACTCCATTGTGTGCTAAGGGTGTGCGTCTATGGGAGCCTCCTCCCAACAGTCAAGGCTTGGCTGCCCTGCTGCTGCTCAACATCCTGGAGAACTTTCCTCTCAAAGGTGACCGTAAATAATATTGAGTTTAAGTTTGAGTTTATTTGGAACATGCAAGCACACAACATGACACATCACAATTTCCAGTTTCTCTTTTCAACATGTTCGAAAAGGAGTAGGAGGAAGCAGAGCTTATTCAATCCCACCCCTTTTATTTGACAACAGTTGGTAAAACTTTTGTTCACTTCCTGTTTTTAAATGTATTCGCAATATACTCCATACGTGATCACAATCAAAATAAATAAATAAATAATACTCGGTGAAATAAGTTACATTCCATATGGTGAGATGAGTAAGATTATTTGGAAATTAATGGATGGATGAAATAAATGTTTAAGTTTGAAGAGTTTCTTGAAGTGGATCATATTAGTACATTGTTTGATTCCTTTGCTTAATACATTCCATCATTTAATTCCACATACTGATATACTGAAGGTCTTAAGCAGGGGTCCCCAAACTACGGTTCCGGCCCACCGGTGTCCAAAATCCGGCCCGCGGGAAGCCCCAGGTTGAATTTTATTTATTTAAAAAAAAAAATGTATTTATTAATTTATTTTTTAATATTGATTTTTTAAAATCTGTCCTTCCTAATCAATTTTCTACTGCTTGTTACTCTCTGTGTCTCCTAGCCGCTCAGGATAATCATATTGTCTATAAATGCATTTTCCCATCGGTAACGTGACATCATCGGCAAAGTGCACGCTCTTTCAGTCAATTAGTGCGCGAGGAATATACTGTATTTATATATATATACACTACCTTTCAAAAGTTTGGGGTCACATGGAAATGTCCTTATTTTTGAAGGAAAAGCACTGTACTTTTCAATGAAGATGAAGTGAAGTGAATTACATTTATATAGCGCTTTTTCTCAAGTGACTCAAAGCGCTTTACATTGTGAAACCCAATATCTAAGTTACATTTAAACCAGTGTGGGTGGCACTGGGAGCAGGTGGGTAAAGTGTCTTGCCCAAGGACACAACGGCAGTGACTAGGATGGCGGAAGCGGGGATCGAACCTGCAACCCTCAAGTTGCTGGCACGGCCGCTCTACCAACCGAGCTATACCGTCTATAACTTTAAACTAGTCTTAACTTTAAAGAAATGCACTCTATACATTGCTAATGTGGTAAATGACTATTCTAGCTGCAAATGTCTGCTTTTTGGTGCAATATCTACATAGGTGTATAGAGGCCCATTTCCAGCAACTATCACTCCAGTGTTCTAATGGTACAATGTGTTTGCTCATTGGCTCAGAAGGCTAATTGATGATTAGAAAACCCTTGTGCAATCATGTTCACACATCTGAAAACACTTTAGCTCGTTACAGAAGCTACAAAACTGACCTTCCTTTGAGCAGGTTGAGTTTCTGGAGCATCACATTTGTGGGGTCAATTAAACGCTCAAAATGGCCAGAAAAAGAGAACTTTCATCTGAAACTCGACAGTCTATTCTTGTTCTTAGAAATGAAGGCTATTCCACAAAATTGTTTGGGTGACCCCAAACTTTTGAACGGTAGTGTATATATATATATATATATATATATATATCAATCAATCAATCAATGTTTATTTATATAGCCCTAAATCACAAGTGTCTCAAAGGGCTGTACAAGCCACAACGACATCCTCGGTACAGAGCCCACATACGGGCAAGGAAAACTCACCCCAGTGGGACGTCAATGTGAATGACTATGAGAAACCTTGGAGAGGACCGCATATGTGGGTAACCCCCCCCCCCCCCCCCCCTAGGGGAGACCGAAAGCAATGGATGTCGAGTGGGTCTGACATAATATTGTGAAAGTCCAACACATCAGCGAGAGTCCAGTCCATAGTGGGGCAAGCAGGAACCATCCCGAGTGGAGACGGGTCAGCAGCGTAGAGATGTCCCCATCTGATGAACAGGCTAGCGGTCCACCCCGGGTTTGGAGTAGAGTAGAAAAGAAAAGAAAAGAAACGGCAGATCAACTGGTCTAAACAGGGAGTCTATTTAAAGGCTAGAGTATACAAATGAGTTTTAAGATGAGACTTAAATGCTTCTACTGAGGTAGCATCTCTAACTTTTACCGGGAGGGCATTCCAGAGTACTGGAGCCCGAATAGAAAACGCTCTATAGCCCGCAGACTTTTTTTGGGCTCTGGGAATCACTAATAAGCCGGAGTTCTTTGAACGCCGATTTCTTGCCGGGACATATGGTACAATACAATCGGCAAGATAGGCAGGAGCTAGACCGTGTAGTATTTTATACGTAAGTAGTAAAACCTTAAAGTCGCATCTTAGGTGCACAGGAAGCCAGTGCAAGTGAGCCAGTATAGGCGTAATATGATCAAACTTTCTTGTTTTTGTCAAAAGTCTAGCAGCCGCATTTTGTACCATCTGTAATCTTTTAATGCTAGACATAGGGAGGCCCGAAAATAACACGTTACAGTAATCGAGACGAGACGTAACGAACGCATGGATAATGATCTCAGCATCGCTTGTGGACAAAATGGGACGAATTTTAGCGATATTACGGAGATGAAAGAAGGCCGTTTTAGTAACACTCTTAATGTGTGACTCAAACGAGAGAGTTGGGTCGAAGATAATACCCAGATTCTTTACAGAGTCACCTTGTTTAATTGTTTGGTTGTCAAATGTTAAGGTGGTATTTTTAAATAGATGTCGGTGTTGAGCAGGACCGATAATCAGCATTTCCGTTTTCTTAGCGTTGAGTTGCAAAAAGTTAGCGGACATCCATTGTTTAATTTCATATATATATATATATACCCATACCCGAATGCAGCTGCGATAGGCTCCAGCACCCCCCGCAACCCCAAAAATGGACAAGCGGTAGAAAATGGATGGATGGATACACACACACAGCCCGGCCCCCGACCAAATTGTTTTAACCCAATGCGGCCCCCAAGTCAAAAAGTTTGGGGACCCCTGGTCTTAAGTGTTCCAAATAGGTAGATGCTAGTAATTAGCTATTATACACGCGACTACTTGCTGTTTATCGTACGTTAGTAACTGCTAGGTAAATAGTGCACAAAAAGTTGTGAAATAAGTCCCATTTTCAGCTCTGTGGTCATCATCATATTTCTCTTCTCTGCAATCACTAATACTTCTAAGGCAGTGGTGTCAAACAAACGGCCCGGGGGCCGGATCAGGCCCGCGAACAGGTTTTATCCGGCCCGCGGGGTGAGTTTGCTAAGTATAAAAATGAGCCGGAATTTTTAAATGAAAGAAACTGTTGTTCTAAATGTGTCCACTAGATGTCGCAATAGAAATTATTTGTATCTTTGTAGATGATGCTACATATGTTCAAAATAAACCACATGATGTTAGTGCATCAGTCGAGGAATATGAGCAAACTACATAAATAATATCCTGTAATTTGATTTTGATATTATTTTTTATCTTGATAGATTGAAAATTAACACCTATGAGTTGACTGATGAACATTATCACATAATTTATTCAGAAAATATAAATAACGACAAATAAAGATAGAATACTACTAACCGCAACATGTAAGTGTAAAAAACAACAACCCAACAACATTATGATTTGTACAATTTCAGAATGTGCTTGTTCTATTTTTAAACAAAGAAATCAATCTGAAGTTGTCTTTATTTTTAAGTTATCGTGCCGTGATTTTACCAGTCCGGCCCACTTGGGAGTAGATTTTTCTCCAGGTGGCCCCTGATCTAAAATGAGTTTGACACCCCTGTTCTAAGGGGTGTTGTCACACACAAAAAACAAGTGAATTCCATCCATCCATCCATTTCCTACCGGTTATTCCCTTCGGGGTCGCGGGGGGCGCTGGAGCCTATCTCAGCCACAATCGGGCGTAAGGCGGGGTACATCCTGGACAAGTCGCCACCTCATCACAGACAAGTGAATCAGTGAAGTCAATAATATTTATACAGCGCTTTTCTCTAGTGACTCAAAGCGCTTTTACATAGTGAAACCCAACATCTAAGTTCCATTTAAAGCAGTGTGGGTGGCACTGGGAGCAGGTGGGTAAAGTGTCTTGCCCAAGGACACAACAGCAGTGACTAGGATCGAACCTGGAACCCTCAAGTTGCTGGCACGGCCACTCTACCAACCGAGCTACGCCGCCCCAGAAACACCACATCAAGCCAAATAAAAAGCAAAACACACTCGTGGGGTTGAGTGATCAAATGCTTCAGTCGTGTTATTTTGCCGACACGTCAGGATGTTTTGGCCTTTTGGGACATTTGACTTTGGAGGTTTTGCTAAGCGTACACTGCAAAAAGTCAGTGTTCGAAAACAAGAAAGAAAAAATACAAAAATGAGGGTTATTTTATTTGAACTAAGCAAAATTATCTGCCAATAGAACAAGAAAATTTGGCTTGTCAAGACTTTGCAAGACAAGTAAAATTAGCTAACCTCAATGAACCCCAAAATACCTTAAAATAAGTATATTCTCACTAATAACAACTGTACTACTATATGAGTACGTATTTTCTATTGTTTCATTGAAAATAAAACAGCAAAGTCCATTTGGCTGTCATCTGTTTGAATTATGAGACACAATTGTGTCAAAGTCATGATTTGAATTATTACTTTAAAAAAGTAGTTTTATACTTGTGAGTACAAAAAAAGTAAAACAATATAAAAACAGTTACATAGAAACTAGTAATTAATGAAAATGAGTAAAATTAACTGTTAAAGGTTAGTACTATTAGTGGAGCAGCATGTGTGCTTACGGACTGTATCCCTTGCAGACTGTATTGATATATATTGATATATAATGTAGGAAGCAGAATATTAATAACAGAAAGAAACAACCCTTTTGTGTGAATGAGTGTAAATGGGGGAGGGAGGCCGATATTATCGGCCGATAAATGCTTGAAAATGTAATATCGAAAATTATCGGTATCGTTTTTTTAATTATCCGTATCAGTGTTTTTTTGTTGTTTTTTTTATTAAATCAACATAAAAAACACAAGATACACTTACAATTAGTGCACCAACCCAAAAAACCTCCCTCCCCCATTTACACTCATTCACACAAAAGGGTTGTTTCTTTCTGTTATTAATATTCTGCTTCCTACATTATATATCAATATATATCAATACAGTCTGCAAGGGATACAGTCCGTAAGCACACATGCTGGTCCACTAATAGTACTAACCTTTAACAGTTAATTTTGCTCATTTTCATTAATTACTAGTTTCTATGCAACTGTTTTTATATTGTTTTACTTTCTTTTTTATTCGAGAAAATGCTTTTATTTTATTTATCTTTTTTTTATTTTATATTGTTTTTTAAAAAGGACCTTATCTTCACCATACCAGGTTGTCCAAATTAGGCATAACAATGCGTTAATTCCACGACTGTATATATCGGTATCGGTTGATATCGGTATCGGTAATTAAAGAGTTGGACAATATCGGATATCGGCAAAAAAGCCATTGTCGGACATCCCTACTTGTGAGTGTTGATGACACAACAGTTGATATTCTAGTTTCAAGCATGTTTGACTCAATATAGGTCATCAAATCTCAGCAACAAGCTGTAATATCTTACTGAGATCATTTAGGACCAAAACACTTAAAACAAGTAAAACACTCTAACATAAAATCTGCTTAGTGAGAAGAATTATCTTATCAGATAGAAAATAAGCAAATATCACCCTTATTTGAGATATTTCATCTTACTTAGATTGCAGTTTTTGCATTTGTTGGAGGATCAAAAGTGTTTGTTTGAAACCAGAAAGTATGTCGTTGAAGTGCCGTGTTTGTTTACAGACTTAGGTCATAATAGTTCAGACTACATCCATATTTTGGCGGAGGCTGTCCGCTTGGCCCAAACAGACGCTTCGCATTACGTGGGCGACCCGGACCATGCCGCCGTTCCGGTGAAAGCCCTTTTGAACAAAAGCTGCAGCCGCCAACGGTCAAAGCTCATCCGCATGGACAGGTACGTGTTCCTGAGAGTTTCTGTTGGTACCGCTGTGTGCCTGTCGCACTCTGTTGACTTTAGATAAGAATAGAGACTTTCACTTCCCCTCACAATGCTTTGTCTCTCCTTTACTGTCCTGTCAGCTTTGTGTGTGCCAGGATAGACTCTGGATCTAGTTGTAAGGCAGTACATTATATGACAAATGACACGAAACAATAATGAAATAGATCTGGAAGCATCTCGTACACACACACAGTAGCTGTAATCATGTGGCATAGAAAGTCAGACATTAGGGTCACCCTCCTATGATTAAAGGAAGGCATGCACAAGTACACTATATTGCCAAAAGTATTTGCTTACCTTCCTTGACTCACATATGAACTTGAAGTGCCATCCCATTCCTAACCCATAGGGTTCAATATGATGTGGGTCCACCTTTTGCAGCTATTACAGCTTCAACTCTTCTGGGAAGGCTGTCCACAAGGTTGCGGAGTGTGTCCATAGGAGTTTTCCACCATTCTTCCAAAAGCACATTGGTACTGATGTTGGTGGAGAAGGCCTGGCTCTAAGTCCCCGTTCTAATTCATCCCAAAGGTGTTCTATCAAGTTCAGGTCAGGACTCTGTGCAGGCCAGTCAAGTTCATCCACACCAGACTCCGTCATCCATGTCTTTATGGACCTTGCTTTGTGCACTGGTGCACAGTCATGTTGGAAGAGGAAGGGGCCCGCTCCAAACTGTTCCCACAAGGTTCGGAGCATGGAATTGTCCAAAATGTTTTGGTATCCTGGAGCATTCAAAGTTCCTTTCACTGGAACTAAGGGGCCAAGCCCAACTCCTGAAAAACAACCCCACACCATCAATCAATCAATCAAAGTTTACTTATATAGCCTTAAATCATGAGTGTCTCAAAGGGCTGCACAAGCCACAACGACATCCTCGGCTCAGATCCCACATCAGGGCAAGAAAAAAGTCAACCCAATGGGATGACAATGATAAACCTTGGAGGGGACCGCAGATGTGGGGACCCCCCGCCCTGGGCGACCGGTGCAATGGACGTCGAGTGGATCTAGCATAACATTGTGAGAGTCCAGTCCATAGTGGATCTAACATAATAGTGTGAGAGTCCAGTCCTTAGTGGATCTAACATAATATTGTGAGAATTCAGTCCATAGTGGATCTAACATAATAGTGTGAGAGTCCAGTCCATAGTGGATCTAACATAATAGTGTGAGAGTCCAGTCCATAGTGGATCTAACATAATAGTGAGAGTCCAGTCCAAAGTGGATCTAACATAATAGTGTGAGAGTCCAGTCCATAGTGGATCTAACGTAATAGTGAGAGTCCAGTCCATGGTGGATCTAACATAATAGTGTGAGAGTCCAGTCCATAGTGGATCTAACATAATAGTGTCAGAGTCCAGTCCATAGTGGATCTAACATAATAGTGTGAGAGTCCAGTCCTTAGTGGATCTAACATAATAGTGTGAGAGTCCAGTCCATAATGGATCTAACATAATAGTGTGAGAGTCCAGTCCTTAGTGGATCTAACATAATAGTGTGAGAGTCCAGTCCATAATGGATCTAACATAATAGTGTGAGAGTCCAGTCCATAGTGGATCTAACATAATAGTGTGAGAGTCCAGTCCTTAGTGGATCTAACATAATAGTGTGAGAGTCCAGTCCATAGTGGATCTAACATAATAGTGTGAGAGTCCAGTCCATAGTGGATCTAACATAATAGTGTGAGAGTCCAGTCCTTAGTGGATCTAACATAATAGTGTGAGAGTCCAGTCCATAATGGATCTAACATAATAGTGTCAGAATCCAGTCCATAGTGGATCTAACATAATAGTGTGAGAGTCCAGTCCATAGTGGATCTAACATAATAGTGTGAGAGTCCAGTCCTTAGTGGATCTAACATAATAGTGTGAGAGTCCAGTCCATAGTGGATCTAACATAATAGTGTGAGAGTCCAGTCCATAGTGGATCTAACATAATAGTGTGAGAGTCCAGTCCATAGTGGATCTAACGTAATAGTGAGAGTCCAGTCCAAAGTGGATCTAACATAATAGTGTGAGAGTCCAGTCCATAGTGGATCTAACATAATAGTGAGAGTCCAGTCCATGGTGGATCTAACATAATAGTGTGAGAGTCCAGTCCATAGTGGATCTAACATAATATTGTGAGAATTCAGTCCATAGTGGATCTAACATAATAGTGTCAGAGTCCAGTCCATAGTGGATCTAACATAATAGTGTGAGAGTCCAGTCCATAGTGGATCTAACATAATAGTGAGAGTCCAGTCCAAAGTGGATCTAACATAATAGTGTGAGAGTCCAGTCCATAGTGGATCTAACGTAATAGTGAGAGTCCAGTCCATGGTGGATCTAACATAATAGTGTGAGAGTCCAGTCCATAGTGGATCTAACATAATAGTGTCAGAGTCCAGTCCATAGTGGATCTAACATAATAGTGTGAGAGTCCAGTCCTTAGTGGATCTAACATAATAGTGTGAGAGTCCAGTCCATAATGGATCTAACATAATAGTGTGAGAGTCCAGTCCATAGTGGATCTAACATAATAGTGTGAGAGTCCAGTCCATAGTGGATCTAACATAATAGTGTGAGAGTCCAGTCCATAGTGGATCTAACATAATAGTGTGTGAGTCTAGTCCATAGTGGATCTAACATAATAGTGTGAGAGTCCAGTCCTTAGTGGATCTAACATATGAGTGTGAGAGTCCAGTCCTTAGTGGATCTAACATAATAGTGTGAGAGTCCAGTCCATAGTGGATCTAACATAATAGTGTGAGAGTCCAGTCCATAGTGGATCTAACATAATAGTGTGAGAGTCTAGTCCATAGTGGATCTAACATAATAGTGTGAGAGTCCAGTCCTTAGTGGATCTAACATAATAGTGTGAGAGTCCAGTCCTTAGTGGATCTAACATATGAGCGTGAGAGTCCAGTCCTTAGTGGATCTAACATAATAGTGTGAGAGTCCAGTCCATAGTGGATCTAACATAATAGTGTGAGAGTCTAGTCCATAGTGGATCTAACATAATAGTAGTGAGAGCCCAGTCCTTAGTGGATCTAACATATGAGTGTGAGAGTCCAGTCCTTAGTGGAACTAACATAATAGTGTGCGAGTCCAGTCCATAGTGGAACTAACATAATAGTGAGAGAGTCTAGTCCATAGTGGATCTAACATAATATTGTGAGAGTCCAGTCCTTAGTGGATCTAACATAATAGTGTGAGAGTCCAGTCCTTAGTGGATCTAACATATGAGTGTGAGAGTCCAGTCCTTAGTGGATCTAACATAATAGTGTGAGAGTCCAGTCCATAGTGGATCTAACATAATAGTGAGAGAGTCTAGTCCATAGTGGATCTAACATAATAGTGTGAGAGTCCAGTCCATAGTGGATCTAACATATGAGTGTGAGAGTCCAGTCCTTAGTGGATCTAACATAATAGTGTGAGAGTCCAGTCCATAGTGGATCTAACATAATAGTGTGAGAGTCCAGTCCATAGTGGGGCCAGCTGGGGATCATCTTGAGCATAATTCCTCCTCCACCAAATTTCACACTCGGCACAATGCAGTCCGAAATGTAGCGTTCTCCTGGCAACCTCCAAACCCAGACTGCTCCATCAGATTGCCAGATGGAAAAGTGTGACTCATCAGTCCAGAGAAGGCGTCTCCACTGCTCTAGAGTCCAGTGGTGACGTGCTTTACACCACCGCATCAGACACTTTGCATTGGACTTGGTGATGTATGGCTTAGATGCAGCTGCTCGGCCATGGAAACCCATTCCATGAAGCTCTCTGCGTACTGTACGTGGGCTAATTGGAAGGTCACATGACGTTTGGCGCTCTGTAGCAACTGACTGTGCAGAAAGTCTTTGCACTATGCTGACCTCTCTGTCAGTTCACGTGGCCTACCACTTGGTGGCTGACTTGCTGTTGTTCCCAAACTCTTCCATTTTCTTATAATAAAGTTGACTTTGGAATATTTAGGAGCGAGGAAATTTCACGACTGGATTTGTTGCACAGGTGGCATCCTATGACAGTTCCACGCTGGAAATCACTGAAAGCGGCCCATTCTTTCACAAATGTTTGTAGAAACAGTCTCCATGACTAAGTGCTTGATTTGATACAACGGGCCAAGTGATTAGGACACCTGATTCTCATCATTTGGATGGGCGGCCAAATACTTTTGGCAATATAGTGTGTCATGTTTGAGGATCTTGGTGTATTTTTGAATTTGGACAGCAAAAGAATAGCTAATTTAAGTGCATTCTTCCATCAATCAAGTTGAACTTTACAGTCAAATCAATAAAAGACAACACAAATCAGATTTATGTTGATATTTTGTGTCTGCTAGGTTCATGGAAGGGGTGGAGCCAGCCCCGATGACCGGAAGTGACACCGTGTATTTCTGTGTGGTTGACTGCCAGGGGAATGCCTGTTCTTTTACCAACAGCACATATCACTGCTTTGGAACTGGGCTTGTCCCGAAGGATTGCGGTTTCTCTCTACAGGTGTGGTGGTGCAGTGTTTGTTTCTGTGTGTGCATGGGTTCTGCAACAGTTACTCATTTTAATGACAAGCAAAGATAGATGCTTAGACAGTGTTAGTAACTCAGCTTCGGGTATGCTTTTTGCATTTTCATATTTTAGTATCTATTTTGCATGGTGACCTTTGACAACAATGTCACCTCTGTCTGCACGCAAGTACAGCACTGCAGTGGTTTTCAACCTTTTTTGAGCCAAGGCGCATTTTTTGAGTTGAAGAAATGCGGAGGCACACCTCCAGCAGAAATAATTAAAAAACGAAACTCAGTTGACAGTAAAAAGTCGTTGTCGCAATTGTTGGGTATGACTTTAAAGCATAACCAAGCATGCATCAATATAGCTCTTGTCTCAAAGTAGGTGTACTGTCACCACCTGTCACATCACACCCTGACTTATTTGGACTTTTTTGCCGTTTTCCTGTGTGTAGTGTTTTAGTTCTTGTCTTGCCTTCCTATTCTGGTGGGTTTTTCTCTTTATTTTGGTATTTTCCTGTAGCAGTTTCATGTCTTCCTTTGAGTGATATTTCCCGCATCTACTTTGTTTTAGCAGTCAAGAATATTCCAGTTGTTTTTATCCTTCTTTGTGGGGACATTGTTGATTGTAATGTCATGTTGGGATGTACACTGTGGACGCCGTCTTTGCTCCACAGTAAGTCTTTGCTGTCGTCCAGCATTCTATTTTTGTTGACTTTGCAGCCAGTTCAGTTGTAGTTTCGTTCTGCATAGCCTTCCCTGAGCTTCAATGCCTTTTCTTAGAGGGCACTCACCTTTGTTTTTTTTTGGTTTAAAGGCCTACTGAAAGCCACTACTACCGACCACGCAGTCTGATAGTTTATATATCAATGATGAAATCTTAGCATTGCAACACATGCCAATACGGCCGGGTTAACTTATAAAGTGCAATTTTAAATTTCCCGGGAAATAACCGTTTGAAAACGTCTCGGTATGATGACGTTTGCGCGTGACGTCACGGATTGTAGCAGACATTTTTGAACAGCACGGTGGCCAGCTTAAGTCGTCTGTTTTCATCTCAAAATTCCACAGTATTCTGGACATCTGTGTTGGTGAATCTTTTGCAATTTGTTTAATGAACAATGAAGACTGCAAAGAAGAAAGCTGTAGGTGGGATCGGTGTATTAGCGGCTGGCTGCAGCAACACAACCAGGAGGACTTTGAGTTGGATAGCAGACGCGCTATCCGACGCTAGCCGCCGACCGCGCCGATGATCGTGGTGAAGTCATCCGTCGCGCCGTCGATCGCTGGAACGCAGGTGAGCACGGGTGGTGATGAGCAGATGAGGGCTGGCGTAGGTGGAGAGCTAATGTTTTTAGCATAGCTCTGTCGAGGTCCTGTAGCTAAGTTAGCTTCAATGGCATCGTTAGCATCAGCATTGCTAGGCTTCGCCAGGCGGGACAGCATTAACCGTGTGGTTACATGTCCAGGGTTTGGTTCGGTGTCTCCTGATAGTAGAAGTAATAGTAGTATTGTTGATCTTCGGACTATCCTTCCAGTCAGGGGCTTATTTGTTCTGTTTCTATCTGCAGTTAAGCACGATGCTATCACGTGAGCTCCGTAGCTAAAGTGTTTGGCCGATGTATTGCCGTGGAGATAAAAGTCACTGTGAATGTCCATTTCGCGTTCTCGACTCTCATTTTCAAGAGGATATAGTATCCGAGGTGGTTTAAAATACAAATCCGTGATCCACAATAGAAAAAGGAGAAAGTGTGGAATCCAATGAGCCAGCTTGTACCTAAGTTACGGTCAGAGCGAAAAAAGATACATCCTGGCGTCCTGCACTGCACTCTAATCCTTCACTCACTTTCCTCATCCACAAATCTTTCATCCTCGCTCAAATCAATGGGGTAATCGTCGCTTTCTCGGTCCGAATCGCTCTCGCTGCTGGTGGGAATGATTGTAAACAATGTGCAGATGTGAGGCGCTCCACAACCTGTGACGTCACGCTACTTCCGGTACGGGCAAGGCTTTTTTTTATCAGCGACCAAAAGTTGCGAACTTTATCGTCGATGTTCTCTACTAAATCCTTTCAGCAAAAATATGGCAATATCGCGAAATGATCAAGTATGACACATAGAATGGATCTGCTATCCCCGTTTAAATAAGAACATTTCATTTCAGTAGGCCTTTAAGCATTAGACACAATTTTACCTGCACACTGCCTCCCGCTGTTTCCTACATCTACAGAGCAATTAGCTACCTGCTGCCACCTACTGATATGGAAGAGTATTACACGGTTACTCTGCCGAGCTCTAGACAGCACCGACACTCAACAACAACACATCATTTGCAGACTATAATTACTGCTTTGCAAAAAATATTATTTACCCCAAATAGGTGAAATTAGACAATCTCCCACGGCACACCCGACTGTATCTCACGGCACACTAGTGTGCTGCGGCACAGTGGTTGAAAAACACTGCAGTACTGTATTTTGTGTATGACAAGCATGATAGCGCACAGTCCCTCCAAGATTTCGCCGGGTTGTTTTGTGTTTGATAATGCCTGAATTTGCGGCAGCTTCTTCAGAACGCTGCTACATTTTTAGGCGTATTTCATTCAGTTACTTTGAGTCGAATTGAGATTTTATCAATTTTTAATATATATTATTGGTTTATATTAATATTATAGGCACGGGATTCCAACAAAAATTGTAAAACAAATGCTGTATCACAATAATACTGTAAATATTGTTATAAGCAGGCGAGACAGGTCTTTGTCCAGTTGTCAACCATTTTATAGAGTGGTTTGAGGAGAGGAGTCCCATCTAAAAATAATCACATAAAAAAGACCAAGGATGCGATTATCTATTTTAGGAAGCAAGCCCCTCAGCATGAAGTCAAATGGATGTGAATATTTTAGTTGAATGTCATCTTGTCTTCTGCCCTTACAGAATTGTGGCGCCGGCTTGTCTCTTCAACTTAACCATGCAAATTGTGTGGCTGGTGGAAAACGGCCGTTTCATACCATAATACCTGCACTTGTCACGGATTGTGCAACTGACCCCCAGAAACCCCGCCTCCTTGCCTCCTTGGGAGTGATGGGTGGTATGATGCAACCGCAAGGACATGTTCAGGTATACAATAACACAGAATTGACAACAGGTGGTTCTCAGGTTACGAACATGTTCGGTTTCCACGACTTGTGAGGTAGGGAGGGGGCAGTATGGCCTAAAATCTATATCGCGATAGATATTGGAGCCTTTTGCGATCACGTTATACCGTATTTCCTTGAATTGGCGCCGGGAATATGGTATTCGCATGCCTCGAATTACAGCCGGGTCAAACTCGTTTCGCAAAATAATTAGCGCATGCTTGGCACTTCCGCCGGGTCAAATATGAGTCATTAAATGACTCCCGCCTCCTGGTGGTAGAGGCCGCTAGTAATCGTTCTTGCGACTGCTGGTACTGCAGAAGACCCGTGCAGCAGAAGAAGACAACCGACAGCAAGAGTGCGCAGCCATTGTTTGCTTGGACTTTTACCATGGAGGATTACATATCTAAAATAAAACAGTTTTCTAAACTGGACTTTCAATCGAAGCAGGAGGTAATACTTAAAAGGACGATCTCCATCGAGACAGAGAGACTTTTAAAACTGAAGAAAGATAAGGAAGACTTCTATATCGATGCTTTTCTTCAAAAGGAGCTGGCATGGACTCATTTATACCTAAAGGTAAGACAATAATAACATTTTTTTTTATTAAATGTGCTTTTCATGATAAGGTAAGCGCCGGAGTGAGAAGAGGTTTTAAAATAATTAGCGCATGCTTGGCCATGCCGCAGGCTTCTGGTAAGCGCCGGAGTGACAGGAGGTTTTAAATTAATTAGCGCCCCTGCGGCTATTCAAGGAAATACGGTATATACAATTCATTATTTGGGATGTAAATGGTAATAGAACCATTTTAAATGAGTCACAAAGCACCTACCGTATTTTTCGGACTATAAGTCGCAGTTTTTTTCATAGTTTGGCCGGGGGTGCGACTTATACTCAGGAGCGACTTATGTGTGAAATTATTAACACATTAGCGTAAAATATCAAATAATGTTATTTATCTCATTCACGTAAGAGACTAGACCAGGGGTCACCAACGCGGTGCCCGCGGGCACCAGGTAGCCCGTAAGGACCAGGTGAGTAGCCCGCTGGCCTGTTCTAAAAATAGCTCAAATAGCAGCACTTACCAGTGAGCAGCCTCTATTTTTAAAATTGTATTTATTTACTAGCAAGCTGGTCTCGCTTTGCCCGACATTTTTAATTCTAAGAGAGACAAAACTCAAATAGAATTTGAAAATCCAAGAAAATATTTTAAAGACTTGGTCTTCACTTGTTTAAATAAATTCATTAATTTTTTTACTTTGCTTTTTATAACTTTCAGAAAGACAATTTTAGAGAAAAAATACAACCTTAAAAATGATTTTAGGATTTTTAAACACATACATTTTTACCTTTTAAATTCCTTCCTCTTCTTTACTGACAATTTAAATCAATGTTCAAGTATTTTTTTTATTTTTTATTGTAAAAAATAATAAATACATTTTAATTTAATTCTTCTTTTTAGCTTCTGTTTTTTCGACGAAGAATATTTGTGAAATATTTCTTCAAATTTATTATTAATTAAAATTCAAAAAAATTATTCTGGAAAATCTAGAAAATCTGTAGAATCAAATTTGAATCTTATTTTAAAGTATTTTGAATTTCTTTTAAAATGTTATTCTGGAAAATCTAGAAGAAATAATGATTTGTCTTAGAAATATAGCTTGGTCCAATTTGTTATATATTCTAACAAAGTGCAGATTGGATTTTTACCTATTTAAAACATGTCATCACAATTCTAAAATTAATCTTAATCAGGAAAAATTACTAATGATGTTCCATAAATTATTTTTTTTATTTTTTCAAAAAGATTCGAATTTGCTAGTTTTTCTCTTCTTTTTTTTCGGTTGAATTTTGAATTTTAAAGAGTCGATTATGTTTCAAAATATAATTGTCCTTTTTTTCGTGTTTTCTCCTCTTTTAAACCGTTCAATTAAGTGTAAATATCATTAATTATTAATAATAACATAGAGTTAAAGGTAAATTGAGCAAATTGGCTATTTCTGGCAATTTATTTAAGTGTGTATCAAACTGGTAGCCCTTCGCATTAATCACTACCCAAGAAGTAGCTCTTGGTTTCAAAAAGGTTGGTGACCCCTGGTCTAGACATATAAGATTTCATGGGATTTAGTGATTAGGAGTGACAGATTGTTTTGTAAACGTATAGCATGTTCTATATGTTATAGTTATTTGAATGACTCTTACCATAATATGTTACGTTAACCTACCAGGCACATTCTCAGTTGGTTATTTATGCCTCATATAACGTACACTTATTCAGCCTGTTGTTCACTATTCTTTAGACATTTTAAATTGCCTTTCAAATGTCTATTCTTGGTGTTGGCTTTTATCAAATACATTTCCCCAAAAAATGCGACTTATACTCCAGTGCGACTTATATATGTTTTTTCCCTTCTTTATTATGCATTTTCGGCCGGTGCGACTTACACTCCGGAGCGATTTATAGTCCGTAAAATACGGTAATTTGTCTTCTGACTTGTAACCCCAGGGAACAGGCTTTAACAGTATCATGCAGTGTCACGTTTCAAACCCTGCTTCACAAAACGTCCTCATTGTAGCCATTAATCAGTACATCTTCATTTTTCCAAAAATCTGCACAAATTGTTCCATTATTTTTTGTTTTGTTGGTTAAAGGCCTACTGAAATGACATTTTTTTATTCAAACGGGGATAGCAGATCCAGTCTGTGTAATACTTGATCATTTCGCGATATTGCCATATTTTTGCTGGAAGGATTTAGTAGAGAACATCGATGATAAAGTTCGCAACTTTTGGTCGCTGATAAAAAAAGCCTTGCCTGTACCGGAAGTAGCGTGACGTCACAGGTTGAAAAACTCCTCACATTTCCCCATTGTTTACACCAGCAGCGAGAGAGATTCGGACCGAGAAAGCGACGATTACGCATGCACCTCCTGGTACCCTAGCACCTCCAAAACCTTCAAATCTAAACTCCAAACATCCCAGAACAAGCTAGTCAGATTACTTCTAGACCTCCACCCCAGATCACACCTCACTCCTACCCACTTCTCCAAAGTGGGCTGGCTCAGGGTGGAGGACAGAGTTAAACAACTTGCACTGAGCCTAGTCTATAAAATCCGCTACACCTCCCTAATATTGAAGTACATGTCAAACTACCGCCATAACCACAACACCAGGGGGAGCTCCACTAACCACGTTAAACCTCAGATTCCGATCTAACACAGGTCTTAACTCATTCTCTTTCTATGCCACATCAATGTGGAATGCGCTCCCAACAGGTGTAAAAGAAATGGCATCTCTATCCTCCTTCAAAACCGCAATAAAAGTTCACCTCCAGGCAGCTACAACCCTAAACTAACACCCTCCCCGGATTGCTAATAATCAAATGTAAACAATCAAATGCAGATACTTTTTCTTATGCCTTCTGATCTCTCTCTCTCTCTCTCTCTCTCTCTCTCTCTATGTCCACTACTTGCTGTCCATATCCTACCCCCCCCCGCTCCACACCCCTGATTGTAAATAATGTAAATAATTCAATGTGATTATCTTGTGTGATGACTGTATTATGATGATAGTATATATCTGATAGTATATATCTGTATCATGAATCAATTTAAGTGGACCCCGACTTAAACAAGTTGAAAAACTTATTCGGGTGTTACCATTTAGTGGTCAATTGTACGGAATATGTACTTCACTGTGCAACCTACTAATAAAAGTCTCAATCAATCAAAAAACTCTGAGCATGAACTGATGAAGCCTGCTCGGATGAAAGGCGAAACTTCTTCTAAGACAAACCAAACAGTCCAGTTGCAATCGATTGAATGCCCTGAGATTCAAGACTAAAATCTTAAACTGTATGCGGAATTTGACTGAAAGCCAATGAGGACTGGATAGAATGGGTGTAATGTGGGCCGTTTTGGATGCTTCGGTCAAAAGTCTGGCAGCCGCATTCTATACAGTCTAAAGCAGGGGTCACCAACCTTTTTGAAACCAAGAGCTACTTCTTGGGTACTGATTAATGCGAAGGGCTACCAGTTTGATACACACTTAAATAAATTGCCAGAAATAGCCAATTTGCTCAATTTACCTTTAACTCTATGTTATTATTAATAATTAATGATATTTACACTTAATTGAACGGTTTAAAAGAGGAGAAAACACGAAAAAAATGACAATTACATTTTGAAACATAGTTTATCTTCAATTTCGAGTCTTTAAAATTCAAAATTCAACTGAAAAAAAGAAGAGAAAAACTAGCTAATTCGAATCTTTTTGAAAAAATTAAAAAAATAATTTATGGAACATCGTTAGTAATTTTTCCTGATTAAGATTAATTTTAGAATTTGGATGACATGTTTTAAATAGGTTAAAATCCAATCTACACTTTGTTAGAATATATAACAAATTGGACCAAGCTATATTTCTAACAAAGACAAATCATTATTTCTTCTAGATTTTCCAGAACAAAAATTTTAAAAGGAATTCAAAAGACTTTGAAATAAGATTTAAATTTGATTCTACAGATTTTGTAGATTCGCCAAAATATTTTTTTTGAATTTTAATCATAATAAGTTTGAAGAAATATTTCACAAATATTCTTCGTCGAAAAAACAGAAGCTAAAATGAAGAATTGAATTAAAATGTATTTATTATTCTTTACAATAAAAAAGAAAACATTTACTCCAACATTGATTTAAATTGTCAGGAAAGAAGAGGAAGGAATTTAAAAGGTAAAAAGGTATATGTGTTTAAAAATCCTAAAATCCTTTTTAAGGTTGTATTTTTTCTCTAAAATTGTCTTTCTGAAAGTTATAAGAAGCAAAGTAAAAAAAATAATGAATTTATTTAAACAAGTGAAGACCAAGTCTTTAAAATATTTTCTTGGATTTTCAAATTCTATTTGAGTTTTGTCTCTCTTAGAATTAAAAATGTCGGGCAAAGCGTGACCAGCTTGCTAGTAAATAAATAACATTTAAAAAATAGAGGCAGCTCACTGGTAAGTGCTGCTATTTGAGCTATTTTTTAGAACAGGCCAGCGGGCTACTCATCTGGTCCTTACGGGCTACCTGGTGCCCGCGGGCACCGCGTTGGTGACCCCTGGTCTAAAGTCTCTTTGGAGTCGACTTTTTGAACCAAGCGAAAACAGAATTACAATAGTCCTTGCGAGACCAGATGAACGCGTGCACGATCATTTGATTAAGCACTGTAGTCTTTATCAGTTGTGGTTATTTTTGTTTCAACAAATCCTACCATAGAAGTTTTGAAGACAAATACCATGTATGTGTGTTTAGGTTTTGTTTAACATGCTGGAGTTTGGGATGAATCCACAGCAAGCCCTTGATTCACCAAGAGTCTTTGTGAAGTATGACCACAAAGGTAAAGCCTACCACCTAACACGAACACCAACTTTTTAAAAGCACATACGTCTTTGCCTGATTCTTTTGTTTTATTTGTTTTATTTCGTTTTTCTGCATAGAAAATCAGTGGTCTGTAAATCTTGAGGAAGGCATCAATCCAGAGGTGGCTGAGGCTCTAAGAAGACGGGGTCATAAAGTCAACTGGCCAGTCACAGGTACTGTTTGTCTTTTACTGCATTTTATTAGTGTTTTTGCACCTATCTTGTTGTTAGCAATACATTTAAGTGGCTATTTCACCCCCTCGTTCATTTGTTGTTTTATAAAAAAAATATATATATATATGTGTACACAGTCACGATCAAAAGTTTACATGCACTTGTAAAGAACATCATGTCATGGCTGTCTTGAGTTTCCAATCATTTCTACAACTCTTGTTTTTTTTGTGATGTAGTGATTGGAGCACATACTTGTTGGTCACAAAAAACATTCATGAAGTTTGCTTCTTTTATGAATTTATTATGGGTCTACTGAAAATGTGAGGATCAAAAGTATACATACAGCAATGTTAATATTTGCTTACATGTCCCTTGGCAAGTTTACCTGCAATAAGGCGCTTTTGGTAGCCATCCACAAGCTTCTGCTGGAATTTTTGACCACTCCTCTTGACAAAATTGTTTCAGTTCAGCTAAATGTGTTGTTTTTCTGACATGGACTTGTTTCTTCAGCATTGTCCACACGTTTAAGTCAGGACTTTGGGAAGGCCATTCTAAAACCTTCATTCTAGCCTGATTTAGCCATTCCTTTACCACTTTTGAGGTGTGTTTGGGGTCATTGTTCTGTTGGAACACCCAACTGCGCCCAAGACCAAACCTCCGGGCTGATGATTTTAGGTTGTCCTGAAGAATTTGGAGGTAATCCTCCTTTTTCATTGTCCCATTTACTCTCTGTAAAGCACCAGTTCCATTGGCAGCAAAACAGGCCCAGAGCATAATACTACCACCACCATGCTTGACGGTAGGGATAGTGTTCCTGGGATTAAAGGCCTCACCTTTTCACCTCCAAACATATTGCTGGGTATTGTGGTCAAAGCTCCATTTTTGTTTCATCTGACCACAGAACTTTCCTCCAGAAGGTCTTATCTTTGTCCATGTGATGATCAAATATATGGTGTGTATTCAAGTCAAATATTTTAAAACATTTCAGGCCTGACATTTTGACAATGAAATTGCAGTCTCATCCAAATATTAAGTAAGTAATAACCTGTGATTAATACTGAATAATCCAAATTCATAAGTGTGATTCATTTGATTTAAAAATATCATTTGACAGCTCTAATTTATTCATCAAACATCATTGGAGACAAAAGGTGTGTCAAAGTATACGTCTACCTTCAACACGTTTCTTCCTCAATGTAATATAGTGCTATAATTTACATTAACATTGACTGCCACTGTTACTGGACACATATAATGTATATTAATGTGTATACTGTATAACTGTGACTTACTAGAGCTGTATGTTTTTTTTCCTGTTCATAAACCAAGGCCACAAAAGGTCTGAGTTTGGGAGGGGACAGATCATCACAGTAGGAGATTGGTGGAACCCATCCGTCAATCACAAAAATCACCCGACCAAGGTCCTGTGGGCGGGATCAGACCCCCGATCAGATGGATGTGCTATGGGATACTAAACTGATTTGATAAAAAGAAGACTGCCAGACGCCTCTCGGTAAACAATGACCTCATTCATTCAACTACTTAAAGGCCTACTGAAATGAATTTTTTTTATTTAAACGGGGATAGCAGATCCATTCTATGTGTCATACTTGATCATTTCGCGATATTGCCATATTTTTGCTAAAAGGATTTAGTAGAGAACATCGACGATAAAGTTCGCAACTTTTGGTCGCTGATAAAAAAAAGCCTTGCCTGTACCGGAAGTAGCGTGACGTCACAGGTTGAAAGGCTCCTCACATTTCCCCATTGTTTACACCAGCAGCGAGAGCGATTCGGACCGAGAAAGCGACGATTACCCCATTAATTTGAGCCAGGATGAAAGATTTGTGGATGAGGAACGTGAGAGTGAAGGACTAGAGTGCAGTGCAGGACGCGTCTTTTTTTGCTCTGACCGTAACTTAGGTACAAGCTGGCTCATTGGATTCCACACTCTCTCCTTTTTCTATTGTGGATTACGGATTTGTATTTTAAACCACCTGGGATACTATATCCTCTTGAAAATGAGAGTCGAGAACGCGAAATGGACATTCACAGTGACTTTTATCTCCACGACAATACATCGGTGAAGCACTTTAGCTACGGAGCTAACGTGATAGCATCGTGCTTAACTGCAGATAGAAGCAAAATAAATAAACCCCTGACTGGAAGGATAGACAGAAGATCAACAATACTATTAAACCATGGACATGTAACTACACGGTTAATGATGTCCAGCCTGGCGAAGCTTAACAATGCTGTTGCTAACGACGCCATTGAAGCTAACTTAGCAACGGGACCTCACAGAGCTATGCTAAAAACATTAGCTATCCACCTACGCCAGCCAGCCCTCATCTGCTCATCAACACCCGTGCTCACCTGCGTTCCAGCGATCGACGGCGCGACGAAGGACTTCACCCGATCATCCGTGCGGTCGGCGGCTAGCGTCGGATAGCGCGTCTGCTATCCAAGTAATTCCCCCTGGTTGTGTTGCTGCAGCCGGCCGCTAATACACCGATCCCACCTACAGCTTTCTTCTTTGCAGCCTCCATTGTTCATTAAACAAATTGCAAAAGATTCACCAACACAGATGTCCAGAATACTGTGGAATTTTGCAATGAAAACAGAGCTTTTTGTATTGAATACAATGTGTCCCAATACTTCCGTTTCAACCATTGACGTCACACGCAAACGTCATCATACATAGACGTTTTCAACCGGAAGTTTAGCGGGAAATTTAAAATGTCACTTTATAAGTTAACCCGGCCGTATTGGCATGTGTTGCAATGTTAAGATTTCATCATTGATATATAAACTATCAGACTGCGTGGTCGCTAGTAGTGGCTTTCAGTAGGCCTTTAAATATACATTCTGTACATGTTTTCAATTTGTACACGTTTTTGGCTACTAGACTACGGTTAGATGTTTTCAATCAAAGTACAATATTGGTGTTTTTACATTTAAAAATACAGTATGTTTAAAATTGTTTATCTGTTGCCTGGTGAGTTTTTCCATAGTCAATTGTTGTATTGATTTGATCAATCTGTACCTAGTCAAGAACTCAGCCATTCAAAGAGAACTGCACTTTTTTGGGGGGGAATTTTGTTTGTTGTTCACAATCATGAGAGACAAGAACACACATCTTTTTTTTTTCTGGATTTTAAAGCTAATAAAAAAAACGCTTGGAAGATGCAGCGGATTAGGTGTCACTGTTGTAGCTCTCAAAGCCCTCTAAAACAACTTTTAAAATCCTCCATCAACGTTTTATATACACACTGCCAGTATATACAGTCTGTCATGTCTGTGGATCATGTTTTTGTTTGGCCATGTGCTGTTTTTTGGACTCTTTTTATGCTAGGTTCACACCAACGGCGCTTTAAAGCGGCATGCAAAGCGCCGTTAAAGCGTAACAAAGCCTGATTAAAGCGTGAGGGTCCTAATGGATCGTGGGAAAGCTTGTAGTGAAGCGGGACATGCGGCAAGTTCGCCAACATTTTTTAAACGGTTTAAAAAAATTCTGCGCTCTGTCAAGAATGGAATAAAGCGCCGAGAGCGTATCAAAGCGTGACAAAGCCTGACAAAGCCTGACAAAGCTTGACTCAAAGCGTAGGAAAGCTTAACAGATCTTGGTTCAAAGCGCATTAGGAAGTGACTGTGATATTGACTAGTGACATTGAAACTTGATGTAAAACCAACACAGGATTACAAATCCATTCTCTTTTGCATCATTGCACCTTTTTTATACGATGATCATTGTTTCTGTACTTCTGCTGTTTGATGTTGCAGTTTGACATTACTGTCTATCATTTTTCTGTATGAAAATGTTAATAATAAAGAGAATATGTTACGTTTAAAAGAAATGCCTTTTATTATTGTCAACTAGCATAAGAAATGAAAGATAGATATTTATTAAGATGACAAAGAAATAAAAGAAATGAAGATATAAAACATAATACAACGGAAAAAAAAGAGAAATTGAAAAAATAAATGAATATAAAAAATAAAAGAAATGCCTTTTATTATTGTCAACCAGCATAAGAAATGAAAGATAGATATTTATTAAGATGACAAAGAAATAAAAGAAATGAAGATATAAAACATAACATAACGGGAAAAAAAATAGAAATTAAAAAATTAATGAATATAAAAAATAAAAGAAATGCCTTTTATTATTGTCAACTAGCATAAGAAATGAAAGATAGATATTTATTAAGATGACAAAGAAATAAAAGACATGAAGGTATAAAACATAATAAATAATAAACATAATATAACGAAAAAAAAGAGAAATTGAAAAAATTAATTAATATAAAAAATGTGTGGAAAACAGTATACTAAGTTTTTCACATTTGTTTTTACTTATTTGTTTATCATATTTCTCTTTTTTATTACATTATGTGTTTTATCCTGTATATGATAAAACAAAAAGAGAAATCAAATAAATAGATAAATCTAAAAAAATGTGGGGAAAACTTAGTATACTGAGTTTTTCACATTGTTTTCTTACTTTTGTTGTAACAATGCACAACAGAGCTTGATAATCGTGTCAGAGCCTGATTTAAAGCGTCAGGATCGCATCAAAGCGGAATAAAGTTCAATAAAGCGTAATAAAACGTATCAAAGCGTGATTTAAAGCGGGATCAAAGCGGCATCAAATCGTGGAGGAACGGTAACAAAGCGGCAACTAATTCGTATCAGAGCGTATCAAAGCATAACATTACTTCGGAGATCGGGATATTCGTGGAAAAATTGACAAAAATGACGGCGCTTTGCTCGCCGCTTTAAAGCGCGGCAAGCGCCGGCATTAGTTCCTGGTTGCACTTCCTTGTTTGTTTGTTACCTTGACAACCATTAGTGTCACCTGTTTCACGTCTTGGACTCACGCACTGGATTCATTTGAACTCAAGCACCTGTTTTCAATCACCACGTGACTATTTAAGCCCGTCTTTTTGTGTTGGTCGGCCTGGCGACGTCACATTGGTGCTCTGCACTCTTGACACGCTGCTTACTCTGTCCAGGTTTGTTTATACTTTTTATAGTCTATTATTAAATGATGTATTTAACTTCACGCCATGTCCGGTCCAATTCATTTGCGCCACGGGAAAACAAACCACGCCAAAGTCCAAGTCGTGACACAGTCGTGGTAAAATTTGACATATACTTGTAAAGAACATCATGTCATGGCTGTCTTGAGTTTCCAATCATTTCTACAACTCTTATTTTTATTGTGATGTAGTGATTGGAGCACATACTTGTTGGTCACAAAAAAAATTCATGAAGTTTGCTTCTTTTAGGAATTTATTATGGCTCTACTGAAAATTTGACCGAATCTGCTGGGTCAAAACATGTCCCTTGGCAAGTTTCACTACAATAAGGCGCTTTTGGTAGCCATCCGCAAGCTTCTGCTTGAATTTTTGACCACTCCTCTTGACAAAATTGGTGCAGTTCAGCTAAATGTGTTGCTTTTCTGACATGGACTTGTTTCTTCAGCATTGTCCACACGTTTAAGTCAGGACTTTGGGAAGGCCATTCTAAAACCTTCATTCTAGCCTGATTTAGCCATTCCTTTACCACTTTTGAGGTGTGTTTGGGGTCATTTTCCTGTTGGAACACCCAAATGCGCCCAAGACCCAACCTCCGGGCTGATGATTTTAGCTTGTCCTGAAGAATTTGGAGGTAATCCTCCTTTTTCATTGTCCCATTTACTCTCTGTAAAGCACCAGTTCCATTGGCAGCAAAACAGGCCCAGAGCATAATACTACCACCACCATGCTTGACGGTAGGCATGGTGTTCCTGGGATTAAAGGCCTCACCTTTTCTCCTCCAAACATATTGCTGGGTATTGTGGCCAAACAGCTCCGTTTTTGTTTCATCTGACCACAGAACTTTCCTCCAGAAGGTCTTATCTTTGTCCATGTGATGGTCTGTAAAACAAAACCTAGGTAACATTTGGACCTAAGAACCACCATGACATATTATGTAGACCACAAGGAAGTGTTTTCAACACAAATAAAACCATAATAAGACTATTTTAAAACCCTGCAGGTACACTTTTGATGAATTTCTATTATAATTGCTTTTACCTCTCGGTCAGAGTTGCACAATTACTCAGCAGGTTTCTGTGGGGCAAAAGGGCACTTCATGACCTCAATAGTATTATATTATGTAACAATGTCTGCTTAATAATCAAAGTGGAATGTACAGTCGTGGTCAAAAGTGTACATACACGTGTAAAGAACATCATGTCATGGCTGTCTTGAGTTTCCGATCATTTCTGCAACTCTTATTTTGTTGTGATGTAGTGATTGGAGCACATACTTGTTGGTCACAAAAAACATTCATGAAGTTTGCTTCTTTTATGAATTTATTATGGCTCTACTGAAAATGTGAGCAAATGTGCTGAGTCAAAAGTATACATACAGCAATGTTAATATTTGGTTGCTCGCTGGCTTGGGTGCTGGCTGTCCCCTGCTTCTCTCGTGCCGCGTCCTCTGAGTCTACGGCCTGCTGCTGGCTCTTCCGGGCGGCACGGTGGGCCGGGCTTTGGGGTTCCTGTCGCTGGCCGGCCTGGCTGTGTGGGGCCGGTGGTCCCTGGTTCCCTGGGCGCCACACCTGCTGTTTTTGGGTTGGGCTCTCTGGGTGGCTTGGGGCCGTACTCTGGCTCTCGCACATACTGGGAGTCAAATATATTGTACATACAAATACACATATATACTCACATACACACAGTTATTCATAGATATACACATACATAAGTACCTGAGCTCCCACATACATACATACATACATACACACTCAAAATTCGTACATCCACGCGCACATTCACTGTACAAACATACATATACACATACATGTACATATACATTCACTGTACAAACATACGTATACACATACTGTACATATACATTCACTGTACAAACATACATATACACATACTGTACATATACATTCACTGTACAAACATACATATACACATACTGTACATATACATTCACTGTACAAACATACATATACACATACATGTACATATACATTCACTGTACAAACATACATATACACATACTGTACATATACATTCACTGTACAAACATACATATACACATACTGTACATATACATTCACTGTACAAACATACATATACACATACATGTACATTCACTGTACAAACATACATATACACATACTGTACATATACATTCACTGTACAAACATACATATACACATACTGTACATATACATTCACTGTACAAACATACATATACACATACTGTACATATACATTCACTGTACAAGCACACACATACACATACTGTACATATACATTCACTGTACAAACATACATATACACATACTGTACATATACATTCACTGTACAAACATACATATACACATACTGTACATATACATTCACTGTACAAACATACATATACACGTACTGTACATATACATTCACTGTACAAACATACATATACACATACTGTACATATACATTCACTGTACAAACATACATATACTGTACATATACATTCACTGTACATACATACATATACACATACATGTACATATACATTCACTGTACAAACATACATATACACATACTGTACATATACATTCACTGTACAAACATACATATACTGTACATATACATTCACTATACAAACATACATATACACATACTGTACATATACATTCACTGTACAAACATACACATACACATACATGTACATATACATTCACTGTACAAACATACATATACTGTACATATACATTCACTGTACATACATACATATACACATACATGTACGTATACATTCACTGTACAAACATACATATACACATACTGTACATATACATTCACTGTACAAGCACACACATACACATACTGTACATATACATTCACTGTACAAACATACATATACACATACTGTACATATACATTCACTGTACAAACATACATATACACATACTGTACATATACATTCACTGTACAAACATACATATACACGTACTGTACATATACATTCACTGTACAAACATACATATACACATACTGTACATATACATTCACTGTACAAACATACATATACTGTACATATACATTCACTGTACATACATACATATACACATACATGTACATATACATTCACTGTACAAACATACATATACACATACTGTACATATACATTCACTGTACAAACATACATATACTGTACATATACATTCACTATACAAACATACATATACACATACTGTACATATACATTCACTGTACAAACATACACATACACATACATGTACATATACATTCACTGTACAAACATACATATACTGTACATATACATTCACTGTACATACATACATATACACATACATGTACGTATACATTCACTGTACAAACATACATATACACATACTGTACATATACATTCACTGTACAAGCACACACATACACATACTGTACATATACATTCACTGTACAAACATACATATACACATACTGTACATATACATTCACTGTACAAACATACATATACACATACTGTACATATACATTCACTGTACAAACATACATATACACATACTGTACATATACAAGTACATATACACACATACACTCATGCATATAATCACGTTTCATCAAACATATATTAACGTTGTTGCCCTAGGGTAAACTGGGTATAACACATGGCACACTGACTAAGCTTAACCTATTATTACTATAACAATCTACAAGGTTAATATAGTTGGCTTCTCTTTCTTCCCCTCCATTTTTCTGCTTTCTTTCGTATCTCAAGTTATCATTACGTATATGTATTGTTGCATTTGAACAATTGTATTGTTGATAACAGAGGTAAATTATTGGTATTATTCATTATCAATAGTGATATTTCTATTGGTATTTGTATTGCTCCATTTGTAGTGTAATAATATTCATTGTCATTTCTGTATTATTATTTTTTTCACTAACTGCTTCTTTTACCATCATATTTGTACATATCCTATTTGCTGATGTTGTTCTATTGTTGTTATTGTTGTTGTTGTTGTTGTCTCTATCTTATCCCCCTCTTGTCCCCACAATTTCCCCCTCTGTCTTCCTTTTTTCCTCTTTCCATCCCCTCCCGCTCCGGCCCCGGCTGCACCAAATAATAATATTAATCCATTTTATAAAGTCAAATACAAATAAGGCAACAAGAAAACAAAAAACCCACATTGGCACACACTCTTAGTTTTTGTCTCTCATGGGATTTTTCATACTTCTGACTAAGCTTTGTGCAGCCATTGGTCAGCCTACTTCCTGTGTGTGTGTGTGTGTGTGTATGTGTGTGTGTGTGTGTGTGTGTGTGTGTGTGTGTGTGTGTGTGTGTGTGTGTGTGTGTGTGTTTCCTGACCCTTGTTGTAGTAGAAGTGCTTCTAGAAGGAAGGATAGTCTATCCAATACACAGACTCCCACCACTTGCTGGCTTCCTGCCTCCCCAGCCAGCTGCTCAGACCCATCCTTCCCCTCCTGCACTTCTTTGCAGTTTGCCTCACTTCAATCTCCTTTTCCCGTTGCAGTGCATTTTTTTTCTCTCCCCTTGTCTTTTCGGGCTGAGCGATGTGTTGTTCGGTGGGTTTTGCCAGATCTCTGGGCCTGGCTTTGCTGCCTCTGGCCCTCTGCTGTGTGGTGGCCAACTTGCTGCTCTTGTTTCCAATGGGAGAATTGACGTACATCCAGCAGGGCCGTCTGGCTAGCTACATCTGGTACTTTGGTGGACTGGGTGGTGGAGGACTGCTGGTGAGTACACCACATTTCCTTTTTAACTATACAGTCCTGGTCAAAAGTGGACATACACTTGTAAAGAACATAATGTCTGGAGTTTCCAATCATTTCTACAACTCTTATTTTGTTGTGATGTAGTGATTGGAGCACATACTTGTTGGTCACAAAAAACATTCATGAAGTTTGCTTCTTTTATGAATTTATTATGAAAATGTGAGGGTCAAAAGTATACATACAGCAATGTTAATATTTGCTTACATGTCCCTTGGCAAGTTTACCTGCAATAAGGCACTTTTGGTAGCCATCCACAAGCTTCTGCTGGAATTTTTGACCACTCTTGACAAAATTGGTGCAGTTCAGCTAAATTTGTGGGTTTTCTGACATGGACTTGTTTCTTCAGCATTGTCTAAGTCAGGACTTTGGGAAGGCCATTTTAAAACCTTCATTCTAGCCTGATGTAGCCATTCCTTTACCACTTTTGACATGTGTTTGAAGTAGGGATGTCCGATAATGGCTTTTTGCCGATATTGTCCAACTCTTTAATTACCGATACCGATATCAACCGATACCGATATCAACCGATATATACAGTCGTGGAATTAACACATTATTATGCCTAATTTGGACAACCAGGTATGGTGAAGATAAGGTGCTTTTTTAAAAAAATGAATCAAATAAAATAAGATAAATAAATTAAAAACATTTTCTTGAATAAAAAAGAAAGTAAAACAATATAAAAACAGTTACATAGAAACTAGTAATTTTGTTGGTCACAAAAAACATTCATGAAGTTTGCTTCTTTTATGAATTTATTATGGCTCTACTGAAAATGTGAGGGTCAAAAGTATACATACAGCAATGTTAATATTTGCTTACATGTCCCTTGGCAAGTTTACCTGCAATAAGGCACTTTTGGTAGCCATCCACAAGCTTCTGCTGGAATTTTTGACCACTCTTGACAAAATTGGTGCAGTTCAGCTAAATTTGTGGGTTTTCTGACATGGACTTGTTTCTTCAGCATTGTCTAAGTCAGGACTTTGGGAAGGCCATTCTAAAACCTTCATTCTAGCCTGATGTAGCCATTCCTTTACCACTTTTGACATGTTTGAAGTAGGGATGTCCGATAATGGCTTTTTGCCGATATTGTCCAACTCTTTAATTACCGATACCGATATCAACCGATACCGATATCAACCGATATATACAGTCGTGGAATTAACACATTATTATGCCTAATTTGGACAACCAGGTATGGTGAAGATAAGGTGCTTTTTTAAAAAAATGAATCAAATAAAATAAGATAAATAAATTAAAAACATTTTCTTGAATAAAAAAGAAAGTAAAACAATATAAAAACAGTTACATAGAAACTAGTAATTTTGTTGGTCACAAAAAACATTCATGAAGTTTGCTTCTTTTATGAATTTATTATGGCTCTACTGAAAATGTGAGGGTCAAAAGTATACATACAGCAATGTTAATATTTGCTTACATGTCCCTTGGCAAGTTTACCTGCAATAAGGCACTTTTGGTAGCCATCCACAAGCTTCTGCTGGAATTTTTGACCACTCTTGACAAAATTGGTGCAGTTCAGCTAAATTTGTGGGTTTTCTGACATGGACTTGTTTCTTCAGCATTGTCTAAGTCAGGACTTTGGGAAGGCCATTCTAAAACCTTCATTCTAGCCTGATGTAGCCATTCCTTTACCACTTTTGACATGTTTGAAGTAGGGATGTCCGATAATGGCTTTTTGCCGATATTGTCCAACTCTTTAATTACCGATACCGATATCAACCGATACCGATATCAACCGATATATACAGTCGTGGAATTAACACATTATTATGCCTAATTTGGACAACCAGGTATGGTGAAGATAAGGTACTTAAAAAAAAAATAAAAAATCAAATAAAATAAGATAAATAAATTAAAAACATTTTCTTGAATAAAAAAGAAAGTAAAACAATATAAATACAGTTACATAGAAACTAGTAATTTTGTTGGTCACAAAAAACAAAGGTACTTAAAAAAAAAAATGAATCAAATAAAATAAGATAAATAAATTAAAAACATTTTCTTGAATAAAAAAGAAAGTAAAACAATATAAAAACAGTTACATAGAAACTAGTAATTTTGTTGGTCACAAAAAACATTCATGAAGTTTGCTTCTTTTATGAATTTATTATGGCTCTACTGAAAATGTGAGGGTCAAAAGTATACATACAGCAATATTAATATTTGCTTACATGTCCCTTGGCAAGTTTACCTGCAATAAGGCACTTTTGGTAGCCATCCACAAGCTTCTGCTGGAATTTTTGACCACTCTTGACAAAATTGGTGCAGTTCAGCTAAATTTGTGGGTTTTCTGACATAGACTTGTTTTTTCAGCATTGTCTAAGTCAGGACTTTGGGAAGGCCATTTTAAAACCTTCATTCTAGCCTGATGTAGCCATTCCTTTACCACTTTTGACATGTGTTTGAAGTAGGGATGTCCGATAATGGCTTTTTGCCGATATCCGATATGCCGATATTGTCCAACTCTTTAATTACCGATACCGATATCAACCGATATATACAGTCGTGGAATTAACACATTATTATGCCTAATTTGGACAACCAGGTATGGTGAAGATAAGGTACTTTTTAAAAAAATGAATAAAATAAAATAAGATAAATAAATTAAAAACATTTTCTTGAATAAAAAAGAAAGTAAAACAATATAAAAACAGTTACATAGAAACTAGTAATTTTGTTGGTCACAAAAAACATTCATGAAGTTTGCTTCTTTTATGAATTTATTATGGCTCTACTGAAAATGTGAGGGTCAAAAGTATACATACAGCAATGTTAATATTTGCTTACATGTCCCTTGGCAAGTTTACCTGCAATAAGGCACTTTTGGTAGCCATCCACAAGCTTCTGCTGGAATTTTTGACCACTCCTCTTGACAAAATTAGTGCAGTTCAGCTAAATTTGTGGGTTTTCTGACATGGACTTGTTTCTTCAGCATTGTCTAAGTCAGGACTTTGGGAAGGCCATTTTAAAACCTTCATTCTAGCCTGATGTAGCCATTCCTTTACCACTTTTGACATGTGTTTGAAGTAGGGATGTCCGATAATGGCTTTTTGCCGATATTGTCCAACTCTTTAATTACCGATACCGATATCAACCGATACCGATATCAACCGATATATATACAGTCGTGGAATTAACACATTATTATGCCTAATTTGGACAACCAGGTATGGTGAAGATAAGGTACTTTTTAAAAAAATGAATCAAATAAAATAAGATAAATAAATTAAAAACATTTTCTTGAATAAAAAAGAAAGTACAACAATATAAAAACAGTTACATAGAAACTAGTAATTAATGAAAATTTGTAAAATTAACTGTTAAAGGTTAGTACTATTAGTGGACCAGCAGCACGCACAATCATGTGTGCTTACGGACTGTATCCCTTGCAGACTGTATTGATATATATTGATATATAATGTAGGAACCAGAATATTAATAACAGAAAGAAACAACCCTTTTGTGTGAATGAGTGTAAATGGGGGAGGGAGGGTTTTTGGGTTGGTGCACTAATTGTAAGTGTATCTTGTGTTTTTATGTGGATTTAATAAAAAATAAAAATAAAAAACGATACTGCAAGTTCGCCAACATTTTTTAAACTGTTTAAAAAAATTCTGCGCTCTGTCAAGAATGGAATAAAGCGCCGAGAGCGTATCAAAGCGTGACAAAGCCTGACAAAGCTCAGCAAAGCTTGACTCAAAGCGTAGGAAAGCTTAACAGATCTTGGTTCAAAGCGCAATAGGAAGTGACTGTGATATTGACTAGTGACATTGAAACTTGATGTAAAACCAACACAGGATTACAAATCCATTCTCTTTTGCATCATTGCCTTTTTTATACGATGATCATTGTTTCTGTACTTCTGCTGTTTGATGTTGCAGTTTGACATTATTGTCTATCATTTTTCTGTATGAAAATGTTAATAATAAAGAGAATATGTTACGTTTTATAAAAGAAATGCCTTTTATTATTGTCAACTAGCATAAGAAATGAAAGATAGATATTTATTAAGATGACAAAGAAATAAAAGAAATGAAGATATAAAACATAACATAACGGAAAAAAAAGAGAAATTGAAAAAATAATTGAATATAAAAAATAAAAGAAATGCCTTTTATTATTGTCAACTAGCATAACATTGAAAGAAAGATATTTATTAAGATGACAAAGAAATAAAAATAAATGAAGATATAAAACATAACATAACGGAAAAAAAAGAGAAATTGAAAAAATAAATGAATATAAAAAATAAAAGAAATGCCTTTTATTATTGTCAACTAGCATAAGAAATGAAAGATAGATATTTATTAAGATGACAAAGAAATAAAAGACATGAAGATATAAAACATAATAAATAATAAACATAATATAACGGAAAAAAAAGAGAAATTGAAAAAATTAATTAATATAAAAAATGTGTGGAAAACAGTATACTGAGTTTTTCACATTTTTTTTTACTTATTTGTTTATCATATTTCTCTTTTTTATTACATTATGTGTTTTATCCTGTATATAATAAAATCTTGTGTTTTTATGTGGATTTAATAAAAAAATAAAAATAAAAATTAAAAAACGATACTGATAATAAAAAAAACCGATACCGATAATTTCCGATATTACATTTTAACGCATTTATCTATTATACATCTCTAGTTTGAAGTCATTGTCCTGTTGGAACACCCAACTGCGCCCAAGACCCAACCTCCGGGCTGATGATTTTAGCTTGTCCTGAATAATTTGGAGGTAATCCTCCATTTACTCTCTGTAAAGCACCAGTTCCATTGGCAGCTCTCTCCCGGTTGCAGTTAGTCCAGAACGCGGCAGCACAACTTTTAACAGGGGCCAGGAAACGCCAGCATATAACCCCAATTCTTCGGAGTTTGCACTGGCTCCCTGTTCATTTTAGAATTAATTTTAAATCCTTGCTGTTTGTTTTTAAAACTTTACATGGGCCGGCACCTCAGTATATCTCGGACCTCATCCAAATTTACACTCCTGCGCGCGTTCTGAGGTCCGAGAGCCAGCTCCAGCTCGTGGTGCCCAAGACCAGACTTAAAACCCTAAGCTCTGGAACACCCTGCCCCTCCATGTTCAAACTGCCCCCACAGTGGAGTGTTTTAAGTCTCGTCTTAAGACCCACTTTTATTCTTTGGCTTTTAACACTACGTGAGTTGTGTGGTCCTCTGTCCTCTGTTGTCCTCCGTGTTTTTTTTATACATTTTGATTTCTATTTACTGTTTTAATTGTTTTTTTATTCATATGTATTTTTATATTGTTTTTATATTGGTTCTATATTTATTTATTTTTTGTTTTTATTCAGTCATTGGTGGAGCTAAGGATAATATTTGATTATTGTTTTTAATATTGTTTTTAATACTGTTTTTAATATTGTTGTGCAGCACTTTGGAAACATTTTTGTTGTTTAAATGTGCTATATAAATAAAGTGGATTGGATTGGATTGGCAGCAAAACAGGCCCAGAGCATAATACCGTATTTCCTTGAATTAGCGCCGGGGCAGTCATTAATTTAAAACCTCTTCTCACTCCGGCGCTTACCAAAGGCATGCGGTAAATTTAGGCCTGCGCTTATAAATTTGAGTGTGATGTAAGGATACCATCATGAAAAGCACATTTAATAAAAAAAACGTTATTATGGTCTTACCTTTACTTATAAATGAAGTCCAGTATTTCCCACACATTCATTTATTTGTGGCGGCCCGCCACGAAAGAATTACGTCCGCCACAAATAAAAATATATAAAACATTTTTTTTTTTTAGATTTTTTTGTTTTGTTTTTGTCCTGTCCAGCTTCTCAGGCAAATCATATAGTTGATGTAGATGCCCATATAGGCTGTTCAGATTTACTTTACAAAAGAGAAGTGCAGGATACTTCTCTTGTTGCCTTATTTGTATTTGACCACTACTGTTTTCTGTTTATTTGTTACTGACTGTGGCAGGACACCTCTGCCTCTGTTTCACTTTATGTTGCTGGTAAATAATATGGTTGTAGTAGTAGGCTAAAGTTAAATTATTTAGTATGCACTAATTAAAGGGGCAGAGCTTTAAGAGACATTTCAGCTTTTATATTTTATAAGATATATTTTTTGTAAGAACCACAATTAATAAATATATTTCAGTGAATAACTTATTGTTCAAATCTGTATATAAATATGTACATAAAGTGTTGTAATTATATTGTAAAATGGATGGATGGACGTTTAAAACAAAACTGTTATTATTAATTAGTAAGTATACAGTTTTTGAGCCTTTTTAGAGAAAATCATATCGTAGTAAATTATGCAAATTACTCGATGATGTCACGGTGACCACGCCCATAGCCACGCCCCCACCGCCACAGGTATCTTGGCAGTTTATGGGAAACACTGAAGTCCATGCGCCGCTCCTTCTGAACAAAAGCATCCATCGATAACTTGTTTGTAGAAGTCTTCCTTATCTTTCTTCAGTTTTAAAAGTCTCTCTGTCTCGACGGAGATCTTCCTTTTTTTTTTTTTTTTTTTTTTTTAAATGTCCTGCCCAGCTTCTCGGGCAAATCATATAGCAGATGTAGATGCCCATATCGGCTGTTCAGATTTACTTTACAAAAGAGAAGTGTAGGATACTTCTCTTGTTGCCTTACTTGTATTTTGACTTTATTAAATGTATTTATATTATCATTTGGTGCAGCCGGGCCGGAGCAGGAGGGGATAGAAAGAGAAAAAAAGGAAGACAGAGGGGGGAATTGTGGGGACAAGAGGGGGATTAGACAGAGAGACAAAAACAACAACAGCAAACACAACAACAACAACAACAACAACAGAGCAACATCAGCAAATACGACATGTACAAATATGATGCTAAAAGTAATAGCAAATAAGCAGCTAGCGAAAATAAAAAAATAATACAGAAATGACAATGAGCATTATTACACTACAAATGGAGCAATATAAATACCAATAGAAATAGTGCTATTGATAATAAACAATACCAATACTTTACCTTTATTATCAACAATACAATTGTTCAAATGCAACAATACATATACTGTAATGATAACTTGAGATACGAAAGAATGCAGAAAAATGGAGGGGAAGAAAGAGAAGCAACCTACATGAACCTTGTAGATTGTTATAGTAACAATAGGTTAAGCTTTGTCAGTGTGCCATGTGTACTTACTTTTTTTTTTTTACTTTTAACACAATAGTCTCAAGATCAACTTCAGATCCATCCGTCAATCGTAACTTTTGTTGTTGTTTATGTTTTTTGTTTGTTCATTTTAGGCCCTTCTTTAAACAAAACCGCTTAGTTTTTTATATGGCAGACACAAAATATTTTCCTCAAAAAATATTCCAAAGTGGAATATTTAATGTGAGCCTTGAATAGGTCAATAATTCATAATGACGTTGATTTTGATTCATTATTATTTTTTTAAAGAAAGAAACAGCCTGCATGGCAGCTTTGTGTTATTCTACATAGGTGTATAGAGGCCCATTTCCAGCAACTATCACTCCAGTGTTCTAATGGTACAATGTGTTTGCTCATTGGCTCAGAAGGCTAATTGATGATTAGAAAACCCTCGTGCAATCATGTTCACACATCTGAAAACACTTTAGCTCTTTACAGAAGCTACAAAACTGACCTTCCTTTCAGCAGATTGAGTTTCTGGAGCATCACATTTGTGGGGTCCATTAAACGCTCAAAATGGCCAGAAAAAGAGAACTTTCATCTGAAACTCGACAGTCTATTCTTGTTCTTAGAAATGAAGGCTATTCCACAAAATTGTTTGGGTGACCCTAAACTTTTGAACGGTAGTGTATATACACACACACATATATATACACACACACACATATACCGGTACATATATATATATACATGGACATATACATATACATATATACACACCCATATATACACACACACACATTTACATATAATATATATATATATATATATACACACATATATATATTATATAATGTACTAAAAAAAATAAAAATAAAAAGATGATTAAAATAAAATAAAAACTAGAACAGCCTAATAGCTAGAACTAGTATGCATATATCTAAAAAAAAAAAAGGCTTTTTTAAAAGCAGCCACAGTCTGTGGTGCCCTTAGGTGGTCAGGGAGAGCGTTCTACAGACTGGGAGTGGCGGAGCAGAAAGCCTGGTCTCCCATTGTTTGTATTTTTCTCATGTATATATATATATACCATACCATACCATACCAACTTTATTTATAAAGCCCTTTAAAAACAACCACAGTTGAAAAACAAAGGGCTGTACACCACAAAGAAATAAAGGCAAAGGACAGACTAAAAAATAAAATTTAAAACAGAAGTAAAATACACATTAAAAAAGCAAATACAAAATTACCCTAAGAACAATTTTGTTAGATAAAAAGCAGTTAAAAAAGTTAAAAGTTAAAAACAGTTTAAAGTCTCATGCTGGGTTAAAAGCCAGTGAATAAAAATGGGTTTTAAGAAGGGTCTTAAAAATAGCCAAAGAAGGGGCCTGTCTCACATGAAGTGGAAGATCATTCCAGAGTTTTGGGCCCGCAACAGAGAAGGCTCTGTCCCCCCTGAGCTTACGCTTGGATTTGGGTACCTCCAGGATCAGCTGATCAGCTGACCTGAGGGACCGGGTGGGGGCATAGAGGTGGAGCAGCTCAGAGAGGTAAGGTGGGGCAAGACCATGTAAGGATTTAAAAACAAGTAAGATAATTTTAAAATGGACTCTAAAAGACACAGGCAGCCAGTGGAGGGAGGCTAAAACAGGAGTAATGTGCTCTCTTTTTCTTGTGTTTGTTAAAAGTCGGGCAGCTGCATTTTGGACCAGCTGCAGACGTGAGAGGGAGGACTGACTAATTCCAAAATATAAAGCGTTACAGTAATCCAGCCGAGATGTAATAAAGGCATGGATTACTGTCTCAAACTGTTGCCTAGAAAGCAGGTTTTTAACCTTAGCCAGCTGACGTAAATAAAATAAAAAAATATATATATATATATATATATATATATATATATATATATATATATATATATATATATATATATATATATATATATATATATACATATACACATACATATATATATATATATATATACATATATATATATATATATATATATATATATATATATATATATATATATATATATATATATATATATATATATATATATATATATATATATACGTAAAATGGAGTGACAATCTACAAGGTTCATGTAGGTTGCTTCTCTTTCTTCCCCTCCATTTTACTTGAATAGGTCAATAATTCATAATGACGTTGATTTTGATTCATTATTTTTTTTTTAAAGAAAGAAACAGCCTGCATGGCAGCTTTGTGTTATTAGAGTCAACATTGCAACATGTTCTTGTTACATTTCACCTGTTTGCTCTTTTATACCACCTTTTTATGTTTTTTATTTTTTTCATCGTATTTTTAGAATGTGCCGCGGGGGCCGTTAAAAAATGACATCTGCGGGCCGCAAATGGCCCCCGGGGCCGCACTTTGGACACCCCTGGTTTAAAGGCACTAAGCGGTTTATTCATTAAAAAAATAAATAAATAAACGCCAAGTTTTTAAATTCCACTATTAAAAATGTACTAAACAAATCCTAGCAATAGAGACATACCATTGGAAGTTCATGTATTTCCATGTGTCTCTCTCCTCACAGTAGGAGTATTTTTGTTCTTAAAAGTGATTTCCCTCCAGCGTTACACAGTCTGCATGTGTTTACACTTGTCCCCTGAGAACAGTGGAGTTCTGTGTGAATAAACAGATAATCCCTGCGCTCGCCATGTTGCTGTGTCGGGTCTGTGCTCCCACTGAGCCCTTCACTTTGTTTGGGTTTTAGGGTAGAAACAGATGAGAGATTATATTTTCCCACACAAAACTTACTTTGTTGTGCGTTGACGTTTCTTGTTCCCGTGTTACTACTTTAAAAGAAATAGGTCATGTACAGTCAAACAAAAGTTTACGTACACTTGTAAAGAACATCATGTCATGGCTGTCTTGAGTTTCCAATCATTTCTACAACTTGTTTTTTCTCCTCCAAACATATTGCTGGGTATTGTAGCCAAACATCTACATTTTTGGTTCATCTGACCACAGAAGTTTCCTCCAGAAGGTCTCATCTTTGTCCATGTGTGGTCAGATGAAACAAAAATGGAGCTGTTTGGCCACAATACCCAGCAATATGTTTGGAGGAGAAAATCCCAGGAACACCATGCCTACCGTCAAGCATGGTGGTGGTAGTATTATGCTCTGGGCCTGTTTTGCTGCCAATGGAACTGGTGCTTTACAGAGAGTAAATGGGACAATGAAAAAGGAGGATTACCTCCAAATCAGAGGGTCACCAACCAAGGTAGCCCATAAGGACCAGATGAGTAGCCCGCGGGCCTGTTCTAAAAATAGCTCAAATAGCAGCACTTACCAGTGAGCTGCCTCTATTTTTTAAATTGTATTTATTTACTAGCAAGCTGGTCTCGTTTTGCTCGACATTTTTAATTCTAAGAGAGACAAAACTCAAATAGAATTTGAAAATCCAAGAAAATATTTTAAAGACTTGGTCTTCACTTGTTAAAATACATTCATTTATTTTTTTACTTTGCTTCTTATAACTTTCGGAAAGACAAATACAACCTTAAAAATGATTTTAGGATTTTTAAACACTTATACCTTTTTACCTTTTAAATTCCTTCCTCTTCTTTCCTGACAATTTAAATCAATGTTCAAGTAAATTGATCTTTTTTATTGTAAAGAATAGTAAATACATTATAATTTAATTCTTCATTTTAGCTTCTGTTTTTTCGACGAAGAATATTTGTGAAATATTTCTTCAAACTTATTATGATTAAAATTCAAAAAAAATATTCTGGCAAAGCTAGAAAATCTGTAGAATCAAATTTAAATCTTATTTCAAAGTCTTTTGAATTTCTTTTAAAATTTTTGTTCTGGAAAATCTAGACGAAATAATGATTTGTCTTTGTTAGAAATATAGCTTGATCCAATTTGTTATATATTCTAACAAAGTGCAGATTGGATTTTAACCTATTTAAAACATGTCATCAAAATTCTAAAATTAATCTTGATCAGGAAAAATTATTAATGATGTTCCAGAATTTTTTTTTTGAATTTTTTCAAAATGATTCGAATTAGCTAGTTTTTCTCTTCTTTTTTTCGGTTGAATTTTGAATTTTAAAGAGTCGAAATTGAAGATAAACTATGCTTCAAAATTTAATTGTAATTTTTTTTCGTGTTTTCTCCTCCTTTAAACCGTTCAATTAAGTGTAAATATCATTAATTATTAATAATAACATAGAGTTAAAGGTAAATTCAGCAAATTGACTATTTCTGGCAATTTATTTAAGTGTGTATCAAACTGGTAGCCCTTCGCATTAATCACTACCCAAGAAGTAGCTCTTGGTTTCAAAAAGGTTGGTGACCCCTGCTCCAAATTCTTCAGGTCAAGCTAAAATCATCAGCCCGGAGGTTGGGTCTTGGGCGCAGTTGGGTGTTCCAACAGGACAATGACCCCAAAAACACCTCAAAAGTGGTAAAGGAATGGCTAAATCAGGCTAGAATGAAGGTTTTAGAATGACCTTCTTAAAGTCCTGACGTGTGGACAATGCTGAAGAAACAAGTCCATGTCAGAAAAGCAACACATTTAGCTGAACTGCACCAATTTTGTGGTCACCAGTTCCAGCAGAAGCTTGTGGATGGCTACCAAAAGCGCCTTATTGCAGGTAAACTTGCCAAGGGACATGTAAGCAAATATTAACATTGCTGTATGTATACTTTTGACCCTCACATTTTCAGTAGAGCCATAATAAATTCATAAAAGAAGCAAACTTCATGAATGTTTTTTGTGACCAACAAGTATGTGCTCCAATCACTACATCACAAAAATATAAGAGTTGTAGAAATGATTGGAAACTCAAGACAGCCATGACATGATGTTCTTTACAAGTGTTTTACATCTGCGGATTATAGTCCGTTGAGGCTAATATACCAACACGTCTTTTTCTCTTCTAAATCTTAGTGGGTGCAGTTAATATACCAGTACGCCTTATAGTCTGGAAAATACGATATGAATACATGTATTGTTTTTTTCAATTTTTTTTAATTTTATTTTTTTATTAAATCAACATAAACAACACAAGATACACTTACAATTAGTGCACCAAACCAAATTAATTTGACTCATTTTCATTAACTACTAGTTTCTATGTAACTGTTTTTATATTGTTTTACTTTCTTTTTTACTCAAGAAATTTTTTATTTATTTATCTTATTTTATTTTATTTTTTATTTATTTTTAAAAAGGACCTTATCTTCACCAGACCAGGTTCTCAATGAAATTAGATTGAGTGGTCCCCAACCACCGGTCCGGGGACTGGTACCGGTCCGTGACGCATTTGCTACCGGGCCCCACAGAAACATGAATTAATTTGTAAACTACCGCATTTTCTCTGACTTAACATTCGCCTCTCCCACTAAACACAGCAATAAGCTTGTTAATAGTTGTATATTACAACTGCTTTGTTATAGTACATGGGACAATGCACATTAATAGACATACACTACCGTTCAAAAGTTTGGGGTCACCCAAACAATTTTGTGGAATAGCCTTCATTTCTAAGAACAAGAATAGACTGTCGAGTTTCAGATGAAAGTTCTCTTTTTCTGGCCATTTTGAGCGTTTTATTGACCCCACAAATGTGATGCTCCAGAAAGTCAACCTGCTCAAAGGAAGGTGAGTTTTGTAGCTTCTGTAACGAGCTAAAGTGTTTTCAGATGTGTGAACATGATTGCACAAGGGTTTTCTAATCATCAATTAGCCTTCTGAGCCAATGAGCAAACACATTGTACCATTAGAACACTGGAGTGATAGTTGCTGGAAATGGGCCTCTATACACCTATGTAGATATTGCACCAAAAAGCAGACATTTGCAGCTAGAATAGTCATTTACCACATTAGCAATGTATAGAGTGTATTTCTTTCAAGTTAAGACTAGTTTAAAGTTATCTTCATTGAAAAGTACAGTGCTTTTCCTTCAAAAATAAGGACATTTCAATGTGACCCCAAACTTTTGAACGGTAGTGTATATAAAATGTTAATGTGCCAGATTGGAGCCAAAGGCTAATTTGTTGGCTGTTTTTTATCTGCCGCACGTAGAAAGCCGGTCCGTGGAAATAATGCATACATTAAACCGGTCCCTGGTAGAAAAAAGGTTGGGGAACCCTGGTTTAAAACCTCTAAATGCTTAGTGGCCACATGCGTGGACAGCACCTTTTAGCTCTTATTTCCAAAATTGTGTATACTACAGAATTGGGGTCTTATGGCCACTTATGTGGACACTTATACTGCCATCTGGTGGTGTCAGAAGAGTATAACATACAATGGAATTTGGAAAAAAAAAGTGTAAAAATAAGAATTAGCATGTCACCAAACATGAAGTACACGTTTGTGTACTTATGGACTAAGTACATCATATCAAAAGATGATTCTTAGTTTTTATTCTAACTAGGGTCCAATAAGCCCAAATTATTATTATTATTATTATTATTATAGAGGTTTATTTGAAATAGGGACAGATACAAAAACATAGACATCTGAAACTGTTATCCAATGTATGCATCATAGTGTTTGTATCCATCCATTTTCTACCGCTTATTCCCTTCGGGGTCGCGGGGGGTGCTGGAGCCTATCTCAGCTACAATCGGGCGGAAGGCGGGGTACACCCTGGACAAGTCGCCACCTCATCGCAGGGCCAACACAGATAGACAGACAACATTCACACTCACATTCACACACTAGGGACCATTTAGTGTTGCCAGTCAACCTATCCCCAGGTGCATGTCTTTGGTATATACATAAATAATAAATAAGTATATAAATAAATAATATATGATAAATAAGTATATAAATAAATAAGTATATAATAATAAGTATATAATAAATAAGTATATAAATATATAATAAATAAGTATATCAAAAAATAATATATAAAAATAAGTATATAAAAAAATAATATATAAATAAATAAGTATACAATAAATAAGTATATAAATAAGTATATAAATAAATTATTTTTATAATAAATATGTATATAAATAATTAAGTATATAATACATAAGTATATAAATAAATAATATATAATTAATAAGTATATAAATAAATAATATATGATAAATATGTATATAAATAAATAAGTATATAAATAAATAAGTATATGATAAATAAGTATATAAATAAATAATATATAATAAGTATATCAAAAAATAATATATAGTATATAAATAAATAAGTATATAAATAAATAATTTTTATAATAAATAAGTGTAAAAATAATTAAGTATATAATACATAAGTATATAAATAAATAATATAAAATAGCCAAAGCTAATTTACAACAACAACAACACAGATCGAAAATCATTAAAATAGGAAAATAAAAAATAGAATGAGTCGATAATAATGATAATAGTAGTAATACAGACAAAGGGCAAACTAGATGAAAGCCAATAATAATAATAACACAGACAAAGTGCAAACTAGATAAAAACCAATTAGTAAAAATGAGTAAAAACTAAACATGGGAACACGATTGTTGCTCAACTAGCCATAATTGTGTTTGTTTTTTGAAAGTGACAAGTGCAGGTATAGCAAAGAGAAATAAAAAAATCCTGTAAACAAACAGCTTGGGCCTTAAGAGGCTAAAGGGTTCTTAAAACCAGGTCCAGTCCAGATTATGTCCAACACACACCTTCATTTATGTACACCCAAAATTAGGGAACACAACAACAGATTGCATATAATCTATAAACAAAATACAATTTAAAAAATAATAATAATCATTTTCAAATACATGTATTGTTCATACATTTTTTCGAGTGCCTTCTTCTGCAGTATATTTAATTTGTCTTCATTTTTAGGTTTATTCTCTTTAACTGTAAGTAGGTTAGATATAGTTATTGAACACAATTAAAACCAAGAGTAAGATTACTAATTCACTGTAATTATTTGAGGAAAAGTTGGGCCCCGAGGTCAAAAAGGTGTGGTGTTCGGGTCTGTGGGACCCGTTTCCATTTTTTATTAAAAGAAAAATGATACAATTAATACATTTGTCAAACTAAGACTCACTGACTTTGGCTCATTTTCTGTGAAGAACATATATCAGAATACATATTTAATGACCACACACCATACACCCCCCCTACACATTTCTATCACATATAAGATGTCAGGGTCCACTGGAACCGGGGCTAATAGAAGTGTGGAAATTGATGTTCTGTGTACCACACACACACAGCAGGCCTAGACAGGAGGAGGACAGAGTGTAGGTACACAGAACATCAGAGGGTCAAATGTGCTAGAAAGTGAGAGCAAATTTTCCGCGCAACGTTCATATTGTTGTTACTCAGCCAGCGTTTGTGGGTCTGATGGACCCGATGCATTTTGTGGCTTTTAATGCCTCACCATCAAACACTTTTATGTTCAAATACTGAACAGATGTTTATTGGGATAAGGTAAACACCTGTTCAGTATTTGAACATAAAAGTGTTTGATGGTGAGGCATTAAAAGCCACAAAATGCAACAACAAACGCTGGCTGAGTAACAACAATATAAACATTACACAAGGGTAAAGAACCCCTGCTTTAGTCGTTACCTAATAAGTCTTGTCTCTGTTATTCTAGATGCTCATTCCGGCAGTAACCTTCATCACGCTGGGAAAATGCAGTTGTTGCTGGAATGAGAGCTTGATGGTAAGGAACCGACGACCGAAAAAGAGACTAAATGCTCTACGCACGTGTCGCTTTTCTCCCAACACAGTTGTTGTTTGGGCCCCGATGCAACACTGCGCCCTTTGGTAGGTGGAATGCTAATGCTAATCCAGCCATGATAATTAGACAAGGGGGCTTTTGTCGGTTCACACGCAACAAAGTAAGCTTGGCACACACCACTCAAGCCACATGGGCAGCTGCTGTGTGTGTGTGTGTGTGTTTGTGTGTGTGTGTGTGTGTGTGTGTGTGTGTGTGTGTGTGTGTGTGTGTGTGTGTGTGTGTGTGTGTGTGTGTGTGTGTGTGTGTGTGTGTGTGCAGCTGCCTTTTCTTATTTGTTTCTTGCATGACAACATGGAGGAAAGAATAATACGTCGCTGTAACAAAAGCAATATTCTAGCTATAGTGGAAAGGGGGGCCCTCACAACCTACTAACCCCGTTTCCATATGAGTTGGGAAATGGTGTTAGATGTAAATATAAACGGAATACAATGATTTGCAAATCCTTTTCAACCCATATTCAGTTGAATATGCTACAAAGACAAGATATTTGATGTTCAAACTCATAAACTTTTTTTTTTTTTTGCAAATAATAATTAACATAGAATTTCATGGCTGCAACACATGCCAAAGTAGTTGGGAAAGGGCATGTTCACCACTGTGTTACATGGCCTTTCCTTTTAACAACACTCAGTAAAGGTTTGGGAACTGAGGAGACACATTTTTGAAGTGGAATTCTTTCCCATTCTTGCTTGATGTACAGCTTAAGTTGTTCAACAGTCCGGGGGTCTCCCTTCTGCTATTTTAGGCTTCATAATGCACCACACATTTTCAATGGGAGACAGGTCTGGACTACAGGCAGGCCAGTCTAGTACCCGCACTCTTTTACTATGAAGACACGCTGTTGTAACACGTGGCTTGGCATTGTCTTGCTGAAATAAGCAGGGGCGTCCATGGTAACGTTGCTTGGATGGCAACATATGTTGCTCCAAAAGCTGTATGTACCTTTCAGCATTAATGGTGCCTTCACAGATGTGTAAGTTACCCATGTCTTGGCCACTAATACACCCCCATACCATCACACATGCTGCCTTTTACACTTTGCGCCTAGAACAATCCGGATGGTTCTTTTCCTCTTTGGTCCGGAGGACACGACGTCCACAGTTTCCAAAAACAATTTGAAATGTGGACTCGTCAGACCACAGAACACTTTTCCACTTTGTATCAGTCCATCTTAGATGAGCTCAGGCCCAGCGAAGCCGACGGCGTTTCTGGGTGTTGTTGATAAACGGTTTTCGCCTTGCATAGGAGAGTTTTAACTTGCACTTACAGATGTAGCGACCAACTGTAGTTACTGACAGTGGGTTTCTGAAGTGTTCCTGAGCCCATGTGGTGATATCCTTTACACACTGATGTCGCTTGTTGATGCAGTACAGCCTGAGGGATGGAAGGTCACGGGCTTAGCTGCTTACGTGCAGTGGTTTCTCCAGATTCTCTGAACCCTTTGATGATATTACGGAGCGTAGATGGTGAAATCCCTAAATTCCTTGCAATAGCTGCTTGAGAAAGGTTTTTCTTAAACCGTTCAACAATTTGCTCAGGCATTTGTTGACAAAGTGGTGACCCTCGCCCCGTCCTTGTTTGTGAATGACTGAGCATTTCATGGAATCTACTTTTATACCCAATCATGGCACCCACCTGTTCCCAATTTGCCTGTTCACCTGTGGGATGTTCCAAATAAGTGTTTGATGAGCATTCCTCAACTTTATCAGTATTTATTGCCACCTTTCCCAACTTCTTTGTCACGTGTTGCTGCCATCAAATTCTAAAGTTAATGGTTATATGAAAAAAAAAAAATGTTTATGAGTTTGAACATCAAATATGTTGTCTTTGTAGCATATTCAACTGAATATGGCTTGAAAAGGATTTGCAAATCATTGTATTCCGTTTATATTTACATCTAACACCATTTCCCAACTCATATGGAAACGGGGTTTGTACTAACCAAACGTGGGTCCACACAAAGTAGGCGAGACGTGTGTGTGTGTGTGTGTGTGTGTGTGTGTGTGTGTGTGTGTGTGTGTGTGTGTGTGTGTGTGTGTGTGTGTGTGTGTGTGTGTGTGTGTGTGTGTGTGTGTGTGTGTGTGTGTGTGTGTGTGTGTGCACTTGTCTCACCGTCCTTGTGTGGACATACACTTGATAAACCACCCTTTCTGTGAGGATCTTTTGACTTGTGAGGACATTTGCCTGGTCCTCACAACTACAGAAGTAACATATTTTTTTTACTTTGTGTGTTTTGCATTCTGAAGTGAGGTTGCAACTAGGGATGTCCGATAAATGTTTTAAAATGTAATATCGGAAATTATCGGTATCGTTTTTTTTATTATCGGTATCGTTTTTTTTTTTGTTTTGTTTTTTTTGTTTGTTTGTTTTTTGTATTAAATCAACATAAAAAAACACAAGATACACTTACAATTCGTGCACCAACCCAAAAAAAACTCCTTCCCCCATTTACACTCATTCACACAAAAGGGTTGTTTCTTTCTGTTATTAATATTCTGGTTCCTACATTATATATCAATATATATCAATACAGTCTGCAAGGGATACAGTCCGTAAGCACACATGATTGTGCGTGATGCTGGTCCACTAATAGTACTAACCTTTAACAGTTAATTTTACTCATTTTCATTCATTACTAGTTTCTATGTAACTGTTTTTATATTGTTTTACTTTCTTTATTATTCAAGAAAATGTTTTTAATTTATTTATCTTATTTCATTAATTTTAAAAAAAAGTACCTTATCTTCACCATACCTGGTTGTCCAAATTAGGCATAATAATGTGTTAATTCCACGACTGTATATATCGGTTGATATCGGTATCGGTAATTAAAGAGTTGGACAATATCGGAATATCGGATATGGGCAAAAAGCCATTATCGGACATCCCTAGTTGCAAATCTCTACTCCCATCTAGGGCTAGATGTATATTTTTTCATCATTCTAGCTATAGTGGAAAGGGGGGCCCTCACAACCCACTAACCAAACGTGGGTCCACACAAAGTAGGCAAGACATGTATGTGTGTGTGTGTGTGTGTGTGTGTGTGTGTGTGTGTGTGTGTGTGTGTGTGCAGCTGCCTTTCCTTATTTGTTTCTTGCATGACAACGTGGAGGAAAGAATGATACGTCGCTGTAACAAAAACAAAAACAAAGATTCCCATAATAATCTTGACCTTGCTCTCCAGATGTGTGGGTCGGTGTTGGCTGCTGTGGTCGGCCTGGCAGGGTCCGGCTACTGCTTCGTGGTTTCCGGCTTCGCCTTGACGCAGGGTCCGCAGTGTTTCACCTCTCTCGGGTGGTCGTACCCCTTCGCAGATCAGGGGGGCAGGTAGGAAGACACCAGTCCCTGTGGGATCATATTTTTTCTTCTTCTTTCAACAGCTGAATTTGCGGCAGCTTTTTCAGAAAGTTGTGGCAAAAGTTGCGAAAACGTTGTTCTAAGTCAGGGGTCAGAAACCCAAAACGTTGAAAGGGCCATATTGGACCAAAAATAAAAAAATAAAAATCTGTTTGGAGCCGCAAAAAATGAAATTAGACAAAAGTATTTGGCCACCTGCCTTGACTCACATATGAACTTCAAGTGCCATCCCATTCCTAACCCATAGGGTTCAATATGACGCCTTTTGCAGCTATTACAGCTTCAACTCTTCCGGGAAGGCTGTCCACAAGGTTGCGGAGTGTGTTTATAGGAATTTTCAGTCATGGATTGGCCAAATATGCCTGATAACCACTCCAACAAGTCAGTAACATCAACAAAAGCTCACCTTTGTGCATTCACGCACAGTATAAAACTTTTGGTGGACAAAATGAGACAGAGGAGTGGAATATTTTACATGTAAACAAACTGTCGCGTCACAGTCCACACTACGGTTGTGTTCAAGAACCGTCGAAATGAGTAGGACAAAACGATGTTGACCAAATAATGTCATCAGTGAAGCATACACACAAACATATTAAAGAGTGGTAGTTCTAACGATTGGGAAGGTTTGTGTCATGTTTTGTCCTCAAACAAAAAACATACCATTTTCAACACTTTTTTAAAAATGCTCCGGGGAGCCACTAGGGCGGCGCTAAAGAGCCGCGGGTTGCTGACCCCCGGTCTCAGTGTTGTAGCCTCAATCTCAAAAAAGCAAAGGATTTGGACAAAAACTGGAAAAAAAATACTGTGTTGATGTCTTACTCATTTTATATTGCACAGACTTAAAAGTAAACACTGGATGGCAGTGAACTCACATACTCATAGCTCATTTCTGTACTGTTTAATTCATTACGACTAATAATAGTGATGATTAATTATAACTAATAATAGTAATGATTAATTATAACTCCATGAACACCACCTGAGGCTTTGTTATTGTTTGCTGTCTGCTTTGTCATTAGCAAGTTGCAGAAATGCTCTGTTTATTTTACCCTTGAACACTCATTTATGTTCCAGCACTCTAAGACCATATGTGGACGGTTACCAGAGATCAATTGCGATCATTTTTGTTGGTAAATAAAAGATGATGAGAGATTATCGTCACATTTGGCCAAATGAAAAACGGTTTTTATTTGCTTATTTGCACAAATACAGGTCAAATAAATAAATATGTAAACTAGAAAGTGAGCACGCTGGTGTGTTGCTAAATGTTTATGTACCACATTACCCAGAAGGCTTAGCGGCCTGGACAGGAACCGGAGGACAACAATTGTGCTGTTTGAGCAATAAAGAGTTGATATACAGTTCGTCCGAAAAATATTCACTTTTCCCACTTTTTTGTTATGTCACAGCCTTATTCAAAAATGTTGTCCTCAAAAGTTAGTGCTGCAAGGGGTTCTGGGTATTTGTTCTGTTGTGTTTATGTTGTGTTACGGTGCGGATGTTCTCCCGAAATGTGTTTGTCATTCTTGTTTGGTGTGGGTTCACAGTGTGGCGCATATTTGTAACAGTGTTAAAGTTGTTTGTACGGCCACCCTCAGTGTGACCTGTATGGCTGTTGACCAAGTATGCTTGGAAACACTTGTGTGTGTGTGTAAAAAGCTGCATATATTATGTGATATGGAGGTAAATCGGACCTGACGACAGGTTGTAGAGGACGTTAAAGGCAGTGCCTTTAAGGCACGCCCCCAAAATTGTTAACCGGGTGGAAATCGGGTGAAATTCAGGAGAATGGTTGCCCCGGGAGATTTTCGGGAGGGGCACTGAAATTCGGGCATCTCCTGGGAAAGTCGGGAGGGTTGGCAAGTATGCGTAATGACAAATTTGCATAAAAAATAAATAATCACAGCATTCAAGCAGTAGTTCGTTAATTCAATAACTGATAGTTTAGTAATTGTTTTTGAGTCTCTCAGTAACACAAGTCAAAGTGCATCCCTTTGAGGCTCAATGCGGAGCGCACACTTTTGTTTCTAAATGAAATCTATAAATGTACAACACCCGAAAAGCAGTGAAGTTGTCCCGTTTTGTAAATGGTAAATAAAAAGAGAATACAATGATTTGCAAATCCTTTTCAACTTATATTCAATTGAATAGACTGCAAAGACAAGATATTTCATGTTTGAACTCTGAAACTTAATTTTTTGCAAATATTAGCTCATTTGGAATTTGATGCCTGCAACATGTTTAAAAAAAAGCTGGCACAAGTGGCAAAAAAGACTGATAAAGTTGCTCATCAAAGACTTATTTGGAACATCCCACAGGTGAACAGGCTAATTGGGAACAGGTGGGTGCCATGATTGGGTATGAAAGCAGCTTCCGTGAAATGCTCAGTCATTCACAAACAAGGACGGGGCGAGGGTCACCGCTTTGTCGACAAATGCCTGAGCAAATTGTTTAAGAGCAACATTTCTCAACCAGCTATTGCAAGGAATTTAGGGATTTCACCATCTACGCTCCGTAATATCATCAAAAGGTTCAGAGAATCTGGAGAAATCACTGCACGTAAGCCATGATATTATGAACTTTTGATCCCTCGGGCTGTGCTGCATCAAAAAGGTGACATCGGTGTGTAAAGGATATCACCACATGGGCTCAGGGACACTTCAGAAACCACTGTCAGTAACTACAGTTGGTTGCTACATCTGTAAGTGCAAGTTAAAACTCTACTATGCAAAGCCAAAGCCCTTTATCAACAACACCCAGAAACGCCGCCGGCTTCGCTGGGCCTGAGCTCATCTAAGATGGACTGATACAAAGTGGAAAAGTGTTCCGTGGTCTGACGAGTCCACATTTTCAGATTGTTTCTGGAAACTGTGGATGTCGTGTACTTGTAAAGGGAAAGAACCATCCGGATTGTTCTAGGCGCAAAGTTGAAAAGCCAGCATTGGCAACACTTTAATAACTACACTCAGACAAGTGGAAAGTGTACGCCTGTTGCTAGGAAACCAACATGCCCCCGGTCATAAATGCTAAATTAAAGTACACAGACGTCGTGTTGATTGTCTTTTTCACGTTGCGAACCCGTTTCCTCCGTTGCAGGTATCTGCTGCAGCCAGAGATGTGGTCTCTCTGCCTCCAGCCCGTCCGCATCGTGGAGTGGAACGTGACTCTGCTGTGCGTGCTCTTGGGCCTGGCGGTGTTGGAGTTCGTCCTCTGCCTCCTTCAGCTCGGCAGCGGCGTGGTGAACGCCGTCTGTCGGCCTTGCTGCTACAAGCAGGAGTACAGTTTGAACGCTTAGGCAAATTCTACACTAAGCCGGGTAAATCCCACCTCACCTTATCCTTGTCGTTTAAGACCCCCTCCCCGTCCCGCTCCCCCTCCGTCAGCCGGCGCAACGCGACCTAGTACGCATGCGCGGGAAAATGCGCACCTCATAGTCACCTCCAGTGTTGCTTTGTGTGCAAGTTCTGAAATGTAACTTATCTGAACAATATCCAGTCTTAAAGTTAAGTTAAAGTACCAATGATTGTCTCACACACACTAGGTGTGGTGAAATTTGACATAACACTCATTAACACGCATTAATTCAGCAAAACAGCGGCGCATGGACTTCATTTATAAGTAAAGGTAAGACCATAATAACGTTTTTTTTATTAAATGTGCTTTTTTGTGTGCTACAGTTTGTAAGTGTAAAGTTAAAGTTAAGTTAAAGTACCAATGATTGTCACACACACACTAGGTGTGGTGAAATATGACATAACACTCCCGTCAGGGGGTGCATTCTACGGCGGGGGTGCATTAATCCAGCACAACAGCGGCGCATGGACTTCATTTATAAGTAAAGGTAAGACCATAATAACGTTTTTTTTAATTAAATGTGCTTTTTTGTGTGCTACAGTTTGTATGTGTAAAGTTAAAGTTAAGTTAAAGTACCAGTGATTGTCACACACACACTAGGTGTGGTGAAATTTGTCCTCTGCATTTGACCCATCACCCTTGTTCACCCCCTGGGAGGTGAGGGGAGCAGTGGGCAGCAGCGGTGGCCGCGCCTGGGAATAATTTTTGGTGATTTAACCCCCAATTCCAACCCTTGAGTGCCAAGCAGGGAGGTAATGGCTCCCATTTGTATAGTCTTTGGTATGACTCGGCCGGGGTTTAAACTCGCAACCTACCGATCTCGGGGCGGACTGTCTAACCACTAGGCCACCATCCATCCATCCATCTGGGTCGCGGGGGCAGCAGCCTAAGCAGAGAAGCCCAGACTTTCCTCTCCCCAGCCACTTAGTCCAGCTCCTCCCGGGGGATCTTGAGGCGTTCCCAGGCCAGCCGGGAGACATAGTCTTCCCAACGTGTCCTGGGTCTTCCTACCGGTTGGACGTGCCCTAAACACCTCCCTAGGGTGACATCCTGACCAGATCCCCGAACCACCTCATCTGGCTCCTCTCCATGTGGAGGAGCAGCGGCTTTAATTTGAGCTCCTCCCGGATGACAGAGCTTCTCACCCTATCTCTAAGGGAGAGACCCGCCACCCGGCGGAGGAAACTCATTTGGGCCGCTTGTACCCGTGATCTTGTCCTTTCGGTCATAACCCAAAGCTCATGACCATAGGTGAGGATGGGAACGTAGATCTAGCGGTAAATTGAGAGCTTTGCCTTCCGGCTCAGCTCCTTCTTCACCACAACGGATCGATACAGCGTCCGCATTACTGAAGAGGTCGCACCGATCCGCCTGTCGATCTCACCATCCACTCTTCCCTCACTCGTGAACAAGACTCCCAGGTACTTGAACTCCTCCACTTGGGGCAGGATCTCCTCCCCAACTTGGAGATGGCACTCCACCCTTTTCCGGGCTAGAACCATGGACTCGGACTTGCTTCACACTCAGCTGTGAACCGATCCAGTGAGAGCTGAAGATCCTGGCCAGTTGAAGCCATCAGGACCACATCATCTGTGGTATTTCAATGAACTGGAATCCAGTGCGCCTTGGGGCCCTATGGTAGTGAATCACACCTGAGACATCATCAATTAATCACCTCTTTATTAGACACGTAAACAATGTGAGAAAGAACATTTTACAACAATCAATCTCGGGATCTAGATATCTGGTCAGGACACTCCTCACTCTTTTGCCTTCACCTTCATTGTCCATTCCTTTTTGGTGACTTTATATACTCTGGACCTAGACGTTGAGTCCGCGACATACATGGCGGACAATAACTGATACAGTCTGCTTTGCCAGTCCAAAAGCATTCGCCGTCTTCCATAGTCTTCCCTCGACGGCCAGGTAATACAAAGCACACGCTTACCTTTTTTTTTTTTTATCACATCCACGGGAGCCCGCATTCTCGTTGTCTCTCCTTCGACAAATGGACGAGGTTTTTCGGTAAGTAGAATCCCAGCTGACCTGGACATTGGAAAGCTGTCTTGCCGTCTGAGAAGTGTTGTATCCCAAATAGCTGCAATGGCTTTCTCTTAAGGTATTCATGTGTGATTTCCACAAGTGTCTGTACATGTAGAACAGGGGTGTCCAAACTTTTTCCACTGAGGGCCGCACACTGAAATATCAAAGCAGGCGGGGGCCATTTTGATATTTTTTATTTTAAAAACCAATACAATAAATGTATAAAAAAAATATACATTTAGGCCTCCACTCAGGCTTGAACCCAAAGAGTTTTGCTCAAAAAAAATATAAAAAATGTGTCATTATTTAGTATTATTATTATCATTATTATTCACAGTTTAAATCTGTAGATCAACATTAGGTGTATCTGTCCAAAAAACGTTTTTAAACATTTAAGTTGTATGCCCTTTTCGTCAAAGAAAAACCCAGGTTTTTTTATGGAAAAAAAACCTACTAAATATGCAATATTTTCCCCCAATTAAATTTTAAAGTAGAATATTTGAGATTATAAAATAATTGGAGCCTTAAAAAGGTCAATAACTCATAACAACATTGTCATTTTTTGAGCGATGACACACGCAAACAAAAAAATCCCTAAAATGATTGGGGATCCAAAAGAGTCCTCCTACTCATTAAAGTGTTCAAAAATAAATTATACTTTTTTTTTTTTTTTTACTGATTACTTTTAGCACAATAATGTCGAGATCAGCTTCGGATCCGTCCGTCAATTCTAAGTTTTATTGTTGTTGATGTTTTTTGTTTGTTTGTTTTAAAAAACAACAGCTCAGTTTTTTATGTGGCAAACACAAAATATGCAACATTTTCCCCAAAGAATATCTCAAAGTGGAATATTTCATGTGACGTAATTGGAGCCTTGAATAGGTCAATAATTCATAATGACGTTGATTTTGATTAAATATTATTTTTTAAAGAAAGAAACAGCCCGCATGGCAGCTTTGTGTTATTAGAGTAAACATTGCAACATGTTCTTGTTACATTTCACCTGTTTGCTCTTTCATACCACCTTTGTTTGGGGTTTTTTTATCGTATTTTTAGAATGTGTCGTGGGGCCGTTAAAAAAAGACCTGCGGGCCGCACTTTGGACACCCCTGATGTAGAAGAAGGAGAAACACGGCCATGTCTGGATGACTCGACTCCATATTTCCAGTGGTTAGCTCCGAGTTACGAAACGGCTTTATTATGAAGCTGGCTGTGGCGCGTTCTTTCTGACGTCACTTCCTGTCAGAACTCAGTTTGTAAACGATCAATGAGTCCATACAAAGCGAAGAGATTTAAGAAATACACGGCGCGCTTACCCGTGTAAACAACTTGTCCGAGGAGGGGGACTTTAAACGCTGGTTTAGTGTGGCTGAAACGGGGGTTAGGCTAAATAATTACTCCTTTTAAGGGGTTACCCGGCTTAGTGTGGACATAGCCTCAGGTGACTAGGTGGATTACACACAGCACAACAACACAAACATCCAAGTACACAAAAAGCTCACAAGTGTCTACTGCTCACCTGACAATACACACCTGCGTCATTTACACAGTTTGTACATTTTACATTTTGCAGCATGAATCAATTAAAAAATGGTGAAACACGACAACAATGAAGATGCACTGAGTTGGTTTAGACCAGAGCTGGGCAAATTAAGACCCGGGGGCCACAAGCGGCCCGTTAAGCTTTTCAATCTGGCTCGCCGGACATTCCCAAATATTTTTTTTAGATCTTTAAGATAGAAAGAAAAAAAAAAAAAAAAATTAAAAAAAAAAAAAAAAAAAAGGGTAGCTGCCATTATGATGTTTTCTAATGACCGTAAGTCTTCAACTATACAACATATTTCAATTAGGAATGTCCTATAATGGCTTTTTGCCGATATCCGATATTATCCAACTCTTCAATTACCGATACCGATATATACAGTCGTGGAATTAACACATTATTATGCCTAATTTGGACAACCAGGTATGGTGAAGATAAGGTCCTTTTTTTTTTTAAAATAATAAAATAAAATAAGATAAATAAATGAAAAACATTTTCTTGAATAAAAAAGAAAGTAAAACAATAGAAAAACAGTTACATAGAAACTAGTAATTAATGAAAATGAGTCAAATTAACTGTTAAAGGTTAGTACTATTAGTGGAGCAGCAGCACGCACAATCATGTGTGCTTACGGACTGTATCCCTTGCAGACTGTATTGATATATATTGATATACACTACCGTTCAAAAGTTTGGGGTCACCCAAACAATTTTGTGGAACAGCCTTCATTTCTAAGAACAAGAATAGACTGTTGAGTTTCAGATGAAAGTTCTCTTTTTCTGGCCATTATGAGCGTTTAATGGACCCCGCAAATGTGATGCTCCAGAAACTCAACCTGCTCAGAGGAAGGTCAGTTTTGTAGCTTCTGTAACGAGCTAAACTGTTTTCAGATGTGTGAACATGATTGCACAAGGGTTTTCTAATCATCAATTTGCCTTCTGAGCCAACGAGCAAACACATTGTACCATTAGAACACTGGAGTGATAGTTGCTGGAAATGGGCCTCTATACACCTATGTAGATATTGCACCAAAAAGCAGACATTTGCAGCTAGAATAGTCATTTACCACATTAGCAATGTATAGAGTGTATTTCTTTAAAGTTAAGACTAGTTTAAAGTTATCTTCATTGAAAAGTACAGTGCTTTTCCTTCAAAAATAAGGACATTTCCATGTGACCCCAAACTTTTGAACGGGAGTGTAAATTGATATATAATGTAGGAAGCAGAATATTAATAACAGAAAGAAACAACCCGATTGTGTGAATGAGTGTAAATGGGGGAGGGAGTTTTTTTTGGGTTGGTGCACTAATTGTAAGTGTATCTTATGTTTTTTATGTTGATTTAATTATATATATAAAAAACACCAAAAAAACTGATACAGACAATAAAAAAAACCCGATACTGATAATTTCCGATATTACATTTTAAAGCATTTATCGGACATCTCTAATTTCAATGGTTGGAATCTGCACTTTTGCATGATATTTTAGTGACTAGTGTTGTCCTGATATCAATATTATTTCGATACTTTTCGGTACTTTTCGATACTTTTCTAAATAAAGGGGACCAGAAAAAATTGCATTATTGGCTTCATTTTAACCAAAAATCTTAGGGTGTGGCAGACCGGTACTTTTCAGAGGCGGTATGGTACCGACTATGATTCATTAGTATCGCGGTACTATACTAATACCCGTATACTGTACAACCCTACTAGTTACTATGGTAATCTACGTCACAGCAGGTCAGACGAGGTACCGAGCAGTGTGGGCGGGGAGCGTTTCCACAGCCTGAAATGCGGGTGTCAGGGACAGACTTGGAAGGAGATGTTTACAAGAAAGTTCTAAAGCTTAGTGATACATCACATATATCAGATTGTAGATGTTTTTTTGTTTTTTTACCCTTCACGTTCATATTTCGCTGAGTTTGTTGCATTTGGCTTGATTGTAAAATATGTGGATGGAGAGGGGGTGTGACGTTCATATCTTCTCAATATTCAGGGTTTTATCCTTCATAGAAAAAAATACAATTCCATTCCGTTTTTAAGGCGGTCTGTCATAACATTTTTAGCATTCAATCAGACTTTATCGTGAGGTTTTGTATTAGCATACTTGCCAACCCTCCCGTTTTTAGCGGGAGAATCCCGGTATTCAGCGCCTCTCCCGACAAACTCCCGGTATTCAGCCGGAGCTGGAGGCCACGCCCCCTCCAGCTCAATGCGGACCTGAGACTGAGTGGGGACAGCCTGTTCTCACGTCCGCTTTCCCACAATATAAACAGCTTGCCTGCCCAATGAACGGAGAAGTTAAACAGGACAATACTGCCATCTAATGGATAGCCAACGGAACACTGAAATTCAAGTATTTTTTTTTTTTTTATGTAAATAAAATAAATATATATATATATATATATATATATATATATATATATATATATATATATATATATATATATATATATATATATATATATATATAGCTAGAATTCACTGAAAGTCAAGTATTTCATACATATATATATATATATATATATATATATATATATATATATATATATATATATATATATATATATATATATATATATATATATATATATGAAATATATATGAAATACTCGAGTTGGTGAATTCTAGCTGTAAATAACCACGCCCCCAACCACGCTCCAACCACCCCCCCACCCCCGACCAAGCTCCCCCCCACCCCCTACCCCCCACCTCCCGATATTGGAGGTCTCAAGGTTGGCAAGTATGGTATTAGTGTTCCTAAAAATAGATATACTGGCCCCCCAGACACACTTTTTTCTCTCTAAATGTGGCCCTTGAGTCAAAATAATTGCCCAGGTCTGGTTTAGACGGTAGCACCACTGAGATTTGGAATAAAGAAGCAATAACACATCCTATTTCTCTCTCTATCATTACAATAATGGAGTTCTGTTTTTCACAAGCTGGAAAACGAGACTAAAAGAAGAATGACTGAGTCCTGAAACCATTTCTTGGTTTTAGTATTGCTTCTTTCTACAACATGATTGTGTGTGTTTGTACATATGTTATTATTCTTGGAAGTAGTCTTTGTGCATTCCTCCCAAAACTGCTAGTTAAGTTGTTTTTTTGTATATATATATATAATTTAGTGACATGTTTTTTTCTATGATGTTTGTTTGTGCTGCCTTGAATAAAAAAATATTGACTTTTGTCTGCGGGTGTGTGTTTGTGTGTGTGTTGCTGTGGTTTAGCGACTGCACAGTGTTTTGTCATACATTTTGGGGTCAAAGTTGAAGTCCGGGAGTTTCCACAGTTACCAGATATTCCCCCGCTTTCCCGTAATTGTTGTGTAAATGGTAAATAAAAAGAGAATGCAACGATTTGCAAATCCTTTTCAACTTTTATTCAATTGAATAGACTGCAAAGACAAGATATTTCATGTTCACACTGAGAAACTTCATTTTTTTGGGGCAAATAATCATGGACTTAGAATTTAATGGCAGCAACACATTGCAAAAAAAGGCATTTTTACCACTGTGTTACATGGCCTTTCCTTTTAACAACACTCAGTAAAGGTTTGGGAACTGAGGAGACACATTTTTGAAGCTTCTCAGGTGGAATTCTTTCCCATTCTTGCTTGATGTACAGCTTAAGTTGTTCAACAGTCCGGGGGTCTCCCTTCTGCTATTTTAGGCTTCATAGTGCGCCACACTGTGGAAGTTGCTTCCTCGCAGTCCCACTGTCAGACACGGCACAGGAGCCCAGCGTGCAGGTTTGAACAAGGTTTTAATAATCACAAGGTCTTAAATAAAGTTCTCTCTCCAGCAGCACGCGACTTTTCAGCCACGTCCGTATCCTCTCTCCCTCTCTGCTCCCGGCCGCCCACTGTTAAAGACAACCGATGATTAGATTAACACGTACCACCTGTCAGCTGTGTCTCGTCGTCAGCACATCCCCCCCCCATCTGATGGTGCTCGTCCTCAGCACCATAGACAGCGGCGGTGACCTTCGCTCCTGCAGGCGCGCGGGCCACACCTCCCTCCACAGAGCCTTTGTTTGTTTACAAACCCCGTTTCCATATGAGTTTCAAGCCATATTCAGTTGAATATGCTACAAAGACAACATATTTGATGTTCAAACTGATAAACATTTTTTTTGTGTGCAAATAATCATTAACTTTAGAATTTGATGCCAGCAACGCGTGACAAAGAAGTTGGGAAAGGTGGCAATAAATACTGATAAAGTTGAGGAATGCTCATGAAACACTTATTTGGAACATCCCACAGGTGTGCAGGCTAATTGGGAACAGGTGGGTGCCATGATTGGGTATAAAAACAGCTTCCATGAAATTGCTCAGTCTTTCACAAGAAAGGATGGGGCGAGGGTCACCACTTTGTCAACAAATGCGTGAGTAAATAGTCAAACAGTTTAAGAAAAACCTTTCTCAAGCAGCTATTGCAAGGAATTTAGGGATTTCACCATCTACGCTCCGTAATATCATCAAAAGGTTCAGAGAATCTGGAGAAATCACTCCACGTAAGCAGCATGGCCGGAAACCAACATTGAATGACCGTGACCTTCGATCCCTCAGACGGCACTGTATCAAAAACCGACATCAATCTCTAAAGGATATCACCACATGGGCTCAGGAACACTTCAGAAAACCACTGTCACTAAATACAGTTGGTGGCTACATCTGTAAGTGGAAGTTAAAACTACTATGCAAGGCGAAAGCCATTTATCAACAACACCCAGAAACGCCGCCAGCTTCTCCGGGCCCGAGATCATCTAAGATGGACTCATGCAATGTGGAAAAGTGTTCTGTGGTCTGACGAGTCCACATTTCAAATTGTTTTTGGAAATATTCGACATCGTGTCATCCGGACCAAAGGGGAAGCGAACCATCCGGTTCTAGGCACAAAGTGTAAAAGTCAGCATGTGTGATGGTATGGGGGTGTATTAGTGGCCAAGACACGGGTAACTTACACATCTGTGAAGGCACCATTAATGCTGAAAGGTACATACAGCTTTTGGAGCAACATATGTTGCCATCCAAGTGACGTCTTTTTCATGGACGCCCCTGCTTATTTCAGCAAGACAATGCCAAGCCACACTCAGCACGTGTTACAACAGCGTGGCGTCGTAAAAAAAGAGTGCGGGTACTTTCCTGGCCCGCCTGCAGTCCAGACCTGTCTCCCATCGAAAATGTGCGGCGCATTGTGAAGCCTAAAATACGACAGCGGAGACCCCCGGACTGTTGAACGACTGAAGCTCTACATAAAACAAGAATGGGAAAGAATTCCACTTTCAAAGCTTCAACAATTAGTTTCCTCAGTTCCCAATCGTTTATTGAGTGTTGTTAAAAGAAAAGGTGATGTAACACAGTGGTGAACATGCCCTTTCCCAACTACTTTGGCACGTGTTGCAGCCATGAAATTCTAAGTTAATTATTATTTGCAAAAAAAACAACAAAGTTTATGAGTTTGAACATCAAATATGTTGTCTTTGTAGTGCATTCAACTGAATATGGCTTGAAAAGGATTTGCAAATCATTGTATTCCGTTTATATTTACATCTAACACCATTTCCCAACTCATATGGAAACGGGGTTCCCAGGTAACAAGGGAACGTTAGGAGAACGTTAGGAGAACGTAGCGGCATTGTTCTGGGAACGTTAGTTTATAACGTTCAAAGAACGTGAGGTTGTGGAGTTCTAGCTTGGTTAGCAGAACGTTAGCCAAGAACGTTTGGCTAGAACGGGGGTCGGCAACCCGCGGCTCTAGAGCCGCATGCGGCTCTTTAGCGCCGCCCTAGTGGCTCTCTGGAGATTTTTCAAAAATGTATGAAGAATGTAAAAAGATGAGGGGAAAAAAATCTATTTTTTTGTTTTAGTATGGTTTCTGTAGGAGGACAAACATGACACAAACCTTCCTAATTGTTATAAAGCACACTGTTTATATTAAACATCCTTCACTGATTCGAGTATTTGGCGAGCGCCGTTTTGTCCTACTAATTTTGGCGGTCCTTGAACTCACCGTAGTATGTTTACATTTATAACTTTCTCCGACTTTCTAGGACGTGTTTTATGCCACTTCTTTTTCTGTCTCATTTTGTCCACCACACTTTTAACGTTGTGCGTGAAGGCACAAAGGTGAGTTTTGTTGATGTTATTGACTTGTGTGGAGTGCTAATCAGACATATTTGGCCACTGCATGACTGCAAGCTAATCGATGCTAACATGCTATTTAGGCTAGCTATATGTACATATTGCATCATTATGCCTCATTTGTAGCTATATTTGAGCTCATTTAGTTTCCTTTAAGTCATCTCAATTCAATGTATATCTCATGACACACTATCTGTATGTAATATGGCTTTTAATTTGTTGCGGCTCCAGACAGATTTGTTTTTGTATTTTTGCTCCAATATGGCTCTTTCAACATTTTGGGTTGCCGACCCCTGGGCTAGAACGTTTAGGGAGCTGTTTAGGAACATGCTATTTACATCTGTTTTTATGCTATATTGTCAGGAATAACACTCAAACAGAAATTTCAACAGAATTCATTCTTTATTAGTGATAACTATAATACAAATGGAATGGAATGCAGTGGTCTTGGTCGTGCGCGTCAGTGTATCCTGCCCCTTCTTGGTTCTCTTCCTGGAAGTAAATCCATCCATCCATCCATCCATCTTCTTCCGCTTATCCGAGGTCGGGTCGCGGGGGCAGCAGCCCAAGCAGGGAAACCCAAATCCTGGAAGTAAATAATTATCACAAATACAACAAAGACAGCACTGGAATGTAGATGAATTGAATCGAATTAAAACATTGGCATAATTACTTTATCATTTACCTCTCATCTCACTCTGTTCTTTTGCTTGTTTCTTTTTCCTTTTTTGTCCTCCCTCTTAATTCCTCCTCTTCTCCTGCAAGTAGTTATAATTGCACATTCAAAAGACATGCAGTGGAACTTCAATAAAATGGAATATCTTCTCTTCTCCGTACCTAAAATCTTGAACCTCCCTTTGGGAAAGTGGCCAGTTTCAGGACCTCTCCAAGCTCACGATCCACTTCAGCTGTGGTCGTCTGCTTGTAAACACCCCTGCACGCCTCTGCAATCACCAGCACAATTTAGAATTCCCTTTAGAATAAATACTGTAATAATATCAGCTTGTGAGCATACATGCAACATATGCTCAAAGCTATTATTAACACTTACTATTTATTCTTCTGTAAAGGGGCAAGTCCTCAAACGCCACTTTTCCTGACTTTCCACGGAGGCCAAGCTGCTCCAGGACTTTGTTTGTGGCAATTTTCCTCAGCATTGTCCTCACCGTGTCTGCCAAGTTCTGCCCACCGAGAGAAGTAAGAGCTTTCACCTATACAAATAAATAAACGACAATATTGTACTTGATTAGAAATTGTTTTTTGATAACCGAGCAAGATATTTTTGCAGTGGGGAATTCAAACTAATTACCAGCTGCTTTCTGAGCAGAAGATCAGTGTCGAGCCGTTCACAGAAGGCCTTCAGCTGCTCAAGAGTCTGGAAAGGCTGATCAATGAGATCTTGAACATCCACAGATTCTGTCCCCACAGACTGTGCTTCCAGCCCTCTCAGCATGCGCATCATTTCTCCCTGGTTCTCAAGTATATTTTGAACTTTCATGTTCAACTGGAAAACTGCAAAGACAACAAAAGTCAAAGAGGTAATTCGTATTGCTGTTAAGTATTACTGCCCGTTGTAACAGCCTGTTTAACACCACCTATCAACAGTTAAAGGCCTACTGAAAGCCACTACTACCGACCACGCAGTCTGATAGTTTATATATCAATGATGAAATCTTAACATTGCAACACATGCCAATACGGCCGGGTTAACTTATAAAGTGACTTTTAAAACTTCCCGGGAAATATCCGGCTGAAACGTCGCGGTATGATGACGTATGCGCGTGACGAAGTCAAAGTAACGGAAGTTATGGTACCCGTAGAATCCTATACAAAAAGCTCTGTTTTCATTTCATAATTCCACAGTATTCTGGACATATTTTGCAATTTGTTTAATGAACAATGAAGGCTGCAAAGAAGACAGTTGTAGGTGGGATCGGTGTATTAGCAGCGGACTACAGCAACACAACGAGGAGGACTTTGTTGGAGCGCTAGCCGCGCTAGCCGCCGACCTCACCTTGACTTCCTACGTCTCCGGGCCGCCAAACGCATCGGGTGAAGTCCTTCGTCCTTCTGCCGATCGCTGGAACGCAGGTGAGCACGGGTGTTGATGAGTAGATGAGGGCTGGCTGGCGTAGGTGGAGAGCTAATGTTTTTAGCATAGCTCTGTGAGGTCCCGTTGCTAAGTTGCTAAGTTAGCTTCAATGGCGTCGTTAGCACAGCATTGTTAACCTTCGCCAGCCTGGAAAGCATTAACCGTGTATTTACATGTCCACGGTTTAATAGTATTGTGATTTTCTATCTATACTTCCAGTCAGGGGTTTATTTCTTTTGTTTCTATATGCAGTTAAAGCAAGATGCTATCACGTTAGCGCGTAGCTAAAGCATTTCGCCGTTGTATTGTCGTGGAGATAAAAGGCACTGAATGCCCATTTTGCGTTCTCGACTCTCATTTTCAAGAGGATATAGTATCCCAGGTGGTTTAAAATACAAATCTGTGATCTACAATAGAAAAAGGAGAGTGTGGAATCCAATGAGCCAGCTTGTACCTAAGTTACGGTCAGAGCGAAAAAAGATACGTCCATCACTGCCTCTCAAGTCCTTCACTGTAACGTGCCTCATCTACGAATCTTTCATCCTCGCTCAAATTAATGGGGTAATCGTCACTTTCTCGGTCCGAATCTCTCTCGCTCCATTGTAAACAACGGGGAATTGTGAGGAATACTAGCTCCTGTGACGTCACGCTACTTCCGCTACAGGCAAGGCTTTTTTTTATCAGCGAGCAAAAGTTGCGAACTTTATCGTCGATTTTCTCTACTAAATCCTTTCAGCAAAAATATGGCAATATCGCGAAATGATCAAGTATGACACAGAATGGATCTGCTATTCCCGTTTAAATAAAAAAAAATCATTTCAGTAGGCCTTTAAATAGCCAACTAACGTTCACTGTCAAGGGCGGGGGTCGGCAACCCGCGGCTCTAGAGCCGCATGCGGCTCTTTAGCGCCGCCCTAGTGGCTCTCTGGAGATTTTTCAAAAATGTATGAAGAATGTAAAAGGATGAGGGGAAAAAAAATCTATTTTTTTGTTTTAGTATGGTTTCTGTAGGAGGACAAACATGACACAAACCTCCCTAATTGTTATAAATCACACTGTTTATATTAAATATGCTTCACTGATTCGAGTATTTGGCGAGCGCCGTTTTGTCCTACTTATTTTGGCGGTCCTTGAACTCACCGTATAGTTTGTTTACATAACTTTCTCCGACTTTCTAGGACGTGTTTTATGCCACTTCTTTTTCTGTCTCATTTTGTCCACCACACGTTTAACGTTGTACATGAGTGCACAAATGTGAGTTTTGTTGATGTTATTGACTTGTGTGGAGTGCTAATCAGACATATTTGGTCACTGCATGACTGCAAGCTAATCGATGCTAACATGCTATTTATGCTAGCGATATGTACATATTGCAGCATTATGCCTCATTTGTAGCTATATTTGAGCTCATTTAGTTTCCTTTAAGTCCTCTTAATTAAATGTATATCTCATGACACATGTAATATGGCTTTTAATTTGTTGCGGCTCCAGACAGATTTGTTTTTGTATTTTTGGTCCAATATGGCTCTTTCAACATTTTGGGTTGCCGACCCCTGTCCTTGGTGAACGTTCAGTCGCTGTTGTCCCAACCATATGGACAGAAGATCATGGAAAGGTTATTACTTTTTCTGAAAAGTACTGTGCATAGGCATAATATTGTAGCTTATTATTAATTATTATGTCATTCATCATGACTGGATTATTTTATCTTCAGAATAGCTTCTGCTATTGGCCAAGGCCAAATCCTACCCACTCCAGAATCCGGAAAGCTGAGATTCCTGACAAAGAAGTCTGGGATAAGCTGCCAATTCGGGTTTTCAGGAAAACATTGACTGGTAAGGGAATATTGTCAAAGTCATATCATATATATTTTAAACAACATAAGTTAGATTAATCTTGAGTCATCAGCATACTTTGAAATTTTGCAGAAGACTTTGACAAGGCCCTTCAATACGAAAAACAAGCTGAAATGTTTTCGAGCCCAGAAGAAGTGTCAACCAAACGGAGCCACATCACCCCTGAACGTTATAGAAACGATGAGGAAGATGTGTTTGAGGCTGACGGTATAGTCACTTTTCAAAGACTGTTTACTTACAATACTCAAACACTACTTAGTGGTGCATAAATGTTATTGTCTTCGTTGGTTTAGACCAGGGGTCGGCAACCCAAAATGTTGAAAGAGCCATATTGGACCAAAAATACAAAAACAAATCTGTCTGGAGCCGCAAAAAATTAAAAGCCATATTACATGTGTCATGAGATATTAATGTAATTAAGAGGACTTAAAGGAAACTAAATTAGCTCAAATATAGCTACAAATGAGGCATAATGATGCAATATGTACATATAGCTAGCCTAAATAGCATGTTAGCATCGATTAGCTTGCAGTCATGCAGTGACCAAATATGTCTGATTAGCACTCCACACAAGTCAATAACATCAACAAAACTCACCTTTGTGCATTCATGCACAACGTTAAAAGTGTGGTGGACAAAATGAGACAGAAAAAGAAGTGGCATAAAACACGTCCTAGAAAGTCGGAGAAAGTTATACATGTAAACAAACTATACGGTGAGTTCAAGGACCGCCAAAATAAGTAGGACAAAACGGCGCTCGCCAAATACTCGAATCAGTGAAGCATGTTTAATATAAACAGTGTGATTTATAACAATTAGCGAGGTTTGTGTCATGTTTGTCCTCCTACAGAAAACATTCTAAAACAAAAAAATAGATTTTTTTCCCCCTCATCTTTTTCCATTCTTCATACATTTTTGAAAAATTTCCAGAGAGCCACTAGGGCGGCGCTAAAGAGCCGCATGCGGCTCTAGAGCCGCGGGTTGCCGACCCCCGACCAAGGAACTCAACGACCACAAAAGAAGGAGCCATCTGGAAAACTTTCTTGAGTAGCTTCAAAAGGCTGTCCAATGCATTATGTTTGACATGATATTCGGTTGCCAACAAACTCAAATGATTTTCAAAGCAGTCACTATCACTCTCATTTTCTGAATCAGATGACAAGGTGACATGATGGTCGATTAGTCTCCAATCAGCATCATTTTCATCAGGCTCATCACTATCAGGGCCACTGTAGGTGGCATTGTCAGCACCCGCGGCAGTGCAGGAAGCAGTCTCCGCAGCATCCATGTACTGAAGGGTTGTCACTGTTTCTGGAGTTGATAAGATTGTCGTGTCATTCTCTTGCTCGCTATCATCACTCTCTAATTCTAAAGTTGACTGTCGGCATTGCTTCTTCAAATGCCTAGTTGTGGCAGCCCATCTACGCTTATAAGCCCTCTGTTGAAACTTCTTCATTGTGTTTATTCTATTAAAAAAAACCCCAAGGAAAATGGGTTGCCCTATTATCGCCCACACGGAACTATAACGTTCACGGAACGTTCAGGCAGCATTCAAACCATGACACTGACGGGGCAAATTATTGTTTAACCAGGCTACAGATAAATACACCCTTCTTCAGAAGTCATTCGTTGGTCTTTGGTCAGTTTGGAAACTTTATAACAGCCAACCTGCAGGAGAAATGTATGCTAGTTAGCGCCGGCCGTTGAGCATGGCGCGCATTTGACACAACGCTAAAACCGTAAAATGGTCTGAAATTAATCATGTAGGTTGGAAATTGTTATACAAAAACGTGCTTCGTATTTCACTCTTTCTATCTACTTACATGTGATAAATGGATGGCGCACCAAATTGCTTTAAAATCGGGATTCTGGAAGTAGTTAGCCTTCGTCCTTCTTTGTCTCACAGAGCAGCTTCAATTGTGCATGCGTGCAGTCTTCTTCTTCTCCTTCTTCTTCTTCTTCTTCTTTTGATTTTTATGGCGGTTGGCAAGCAACCTTGTGTGTGCATTACCGCCACCTACTGTGCGTGCAGCCTTGACTCAGACGGCGTCAGATTGTTCACAAAACACAACACTTTCGCAGAAAGTTAGGGAAACGTTACAACATACTGTATAAAAAGTAAATTTGCGAAAAAAAACACTTAGAAAAGCCTAACAGTTGCTGTGTCCATTGCAGGCAAACTATATTTGGTATATAGATGAGAACGTTCTAAGAACGTTCTTAGAACATATCCAAAACTATAGTTTTGGATATGTTCGTTCTTAGTTTTTGATATGTTCTAAGAACGTTCTTAGAACGTTCTCATCTTGCATAACCAAAAGAGAACCATACAGTAACGTTACGTTAACGTTAGGTGTTACCTGGGTTTGTACTTACTACTAAAAGACAAGTTGTCTAGTATGTTCACTATTTGATTTAAGGACAAAACTTGCAATAATAAACACATGTTTAATGTACCCTAAGATTTTTTGTTAAAATAAATTCAATAATGCCATTTTTTGTGGTACCCTTTATTTAGAAAAGTATCGAAAAGCACCGAAAAACATTTTGGTACAGGTACCGGTACCAAAATATTGCTATGGGGACAACACTAGAATGTATGGAAAACACTGATTCTGTGTACTGTGAAATGGATCGAAGACATTATTAAGAAATAAGTGCAGATGATAAAGCTACTTTATTCCCTTCCTTGTTTAAAATATTTTTTTTTGTTTGGTAAGAGTGATAAAGTTCATGTTTCGGACTTATTCATGAGCGTCCACAACACTGTGGGTGCCTCCATAAAGTACTATTTGAAGTCGGGCTGGGGGTGTTGTTGACTTTTCACCGTCCTTTGAAACCTTCGACAGTAAGTCACGAGCAAGTCAGCATGAACACCAACCGGAAAGTAGAAATGAAGCTTTTGTTTGTGTTTTTTAAAAACGTAACATTTCTTAGAGAGAAAACAAAGCACAGAATGAACAGATAATTCCATATATTATGTAAGTCAGGCATGAGTCAGTGACCCTGTCTGACCACTATTGACCGTCAGTTGAGCAAGTATAAAGACAAAGTGCACCCAAAAAAATCAATGAGAAAGCGACCGGGAACACTTGGTGGTCTGGATCGTCTGCCCTGGCTCAGTTTTGGACTCTGAAGAGTCACAACTACTTGGTCCAAATGTCGCCGTTAGCCTTGGGTCTGTTTTGTCTGCTGTGCTGTGGCTCGCTATGTGTTTCTGGGATGAAGAGGGAGTATTTCCTCAGGATCGAGGAAGTTGAGTGGAACTATGCACCGACTGGAATGAACCTCATACACAACCGCTCGCTCCAGGACGATGAGTAAGTCCGCGTACTTAACAATGCCAAATATTCAGAAATGCGCCCGGGGAAGGGACCGCATCCACGTTACTGTAGTCTTGACTTTCCAATCATTTCTACAATGGTGTTCCTGGGATTGAAATCACAGAAACCTCTAATGTATGTATGTACTGTATGTATATATCAGTGACGTGCGGTGAGGTTCATGGCTGGTGAGGCACTGACTTCATCACAGTCAGATTTACAAACATATGAACCCTAAAGAGTATCTTATTCACCATTTGATTGGCAGCAGTTAACGGGTTATGTTTAAAAGCTCATACCAGCATTCTTCCCTGCTTGGCACTCAGCAACAAGGGTTGGAATTGGGGGTTAAATCACCAAAAAATTATTCACGGGCGCGGCACCGCTGCTGCCCACTGCTCCCCAAGGGGGATGGGTCAAATGCAGAGGAGGAATTTCATTACACCTAGTGTGTGTGTGACAATCATTGGTACTTTAACTTTAACTTTACACATACAAACTGTAGCACACAAAAAAGCACATTTAATTAAAAAAAACGTTATTACGGTCTTACCTTTAATCAATCAATCAATCAATGTTTATTTATATAGCCCTAAATCACAAGTGTCTCAAAGGGCTGCACAAGCCACAACGACATCCTCGGTACAGAGCCCACATACGGGCAAGGAAAACTCACCCCAGTGGGACGTCAATGTGAATGACTATGAGAAACCTTGGAGAGGACCGCATATGTGGGTAACCCCCCCCCCCCCCCCCCCCTCTAGGGGAGACCGAAAGCAATGGATGTCGAGTGGGTCTGACATAATATTGTGAAAGTCCAGTCCACAGTGGATCCAACACATCAGCGAAAGTCCAGTCCATAGTGGGGCCAGCAGGAACCATCCCGAGCGGAGACGGGTCAGCAGCGTAGCGATGTCCCCAACCGATGCACAGGCTAGCGGTCCACCCCGGGTCCCGACTCTGGACAACCAGCACTTCCTCCGTGGCCACCGGACCTGTGCAACTCCCCCTCCATAAGGGAGAGGGGAGCAGAGGAGAAAAGAAACGGCAGATCAACTGGTCTAAAAAGGGGGTCTATTTAAAGGCTAGAGTATACAAATGAGTTTTAAGATGGGACTTAAATGCTTCTACTGAGGTAGCATCTCTAACTGTTACCGGGAGGGCATTCCATAGTATTGGAGCCCCAATAGAAAACGCTCTATAGCCCGCAGACTTTACTTATAAATGAAGTCCATGCGCCGCTGTTGTGCTGGATTAATGCACCCCCGCCGTAGAATGCACCCCCTGACGGGAGTGTTATATCAACTAAAGCCCGCACTTAAACTTTCCACGTGCAAGATTGAATCTATTTAAAAAAGTTATTTCATAAGAAGCCAAAAAGTGCAAAAACAATAATGTTGGTGTTGGAGGAGTTGTGAATGAATGAAATATGAAATCCGTGCTGCAGTCTGCAGGTGTACCTAATGTTGTGGCCCAGCATTCATTCACAACTCCTCCAACACGAACATTGTTGTTTTTGCACTTTTTGGCTTCTTATTAAATAACTTTTTTAAATAGATTCAATCTTGCACATGGAAAGTTTAAGTGTGGGCTCTAGTTGATACAACACTCCCGTGAGGGGGTGCATTCTACGGCGGGGGGTGCATTCTCTACTTTACTGCGAGCCTCAGCCAGTGCGTCTTCGCAGCCGTTTTATGATCGCTCAGCACAAGAAATACGTTACACACATACAGTTGTTGACAAAATACACTGTACATTATATACCTCAGCTAACTAAACTATGGAAATGTATAATATAATTCCTATAGCAATACGGTCTCACTGCACAGCAGGCCAGCAGTTAGCCGAGTCATTGCGCAATCCATGTTGAGGCACAACTGAGTGACGTGCCTCAACGGGCTGCTGATCCCCGCACCGTCTCTTCTCAGTATTTGAACGGCAAATGTGAAAATTCAGCGATTTTGAATACAAATAATCTAAAACTGGTGAAGTTAAATGGAAAATAACTTTATAGTATAATCACTGGATACATATAACAATTTAATTAATTGTTTTTCTTTTTGCATTTTTTTTTTCCCATGATGGCAGGAAAAAACAGTGCTCAATACCGGGGTAGAGGGGAATATACGTTAGGTCAGGAAAAAACACAGATGCTATATCATCCCTACAAGCCTGTTTCGCAAGCATTTTCCCCTAAAGAGTAGGGAAACCTGCAAAACAGGCTTGTCGGGATTAAATAGCCTCTGTGACAAACAAGTGATTCCAAATGCCGCTAGGTTTACTTATTTCTTTAACTACTTATTTTAAATTGTATATATATATTTGTATTTAGATTCTCTTTTTTTGGTTCATTGTTGTGACATACTAGGTGGGTAGTATTTTGTATTCACATTTTTATTACATCCCAATTTTTTATTCTAGTTTTGTTTATACTTTTATACATTTAATTTTCTAATAACTATTTATGTATTTTATTCTGTATTGTTAAAATGCTCTTTTGCTACTATGTTTTTTTTTTTGGGGGGGGGGGGAGGATTCTAACTGGTGATGTCACTTTTGGAATGCTTGCAATGCAAACACAACAAAAATACATTTATAGCCAATATTTTAGAGTAATTCCCACAAATAGAGTAATATTTGTTTTAAGGCTAACCTCCTCCAACCTCCGAGGGAGGACAAAGCTCCGATGCATGGGAGACCGGGGCTTTCTGCTCCGCCGCTTCCAGTCTGTGGAACGCTCTCCCTGACCACCTGAGGGCTCCACAGACTGTGGATGCTTTTTTGGCTTAAAACCCTTCTTTAAAAAAAAAAGCCTTTTAATAGATTTATGTGTGCTAGTTCTAGCTATTAGGCTGTTCTAGTTTTTATTTTATTTTACTATTTATTTTACTCGTTGGGGGCAGCTATTTGTTGTTCTAGCTTTGTTTTTTTTGTTTTTTAAATGCACTGTAGCACTTTGAGATTGTTTGTTCAATGTAAAGTGCTTTTACAAATAAAATCTATTATTATTATTTAATTGGAATTAGGGTTGTCCCGATACAAATATTTTGGTACCGGTACCAAAATGTATTTCGATACTTTTCTAAATAAAGGGCAACACAAAAAAATGGCATTATTGGCTTGTTTTAACAAAAAATCTTACGGTAAATTAAACATATGTTTATTATTGCAATCCAAGAACGATTTAGTCCTTAAATAAAATAGTGAACATACTAGACAACTTTTTTTAGTAGTAAGCAAACAAAGGCTCCTAATTAGTCTGCTGACGTATGCAGTAACATATTGTGTATTTTCTATTCTATTATTTTGTTAAAATTGTAAAGGACAAACTGTAAAAATGTATTATTTATCTATTTGTTCATTTACAGTTAATATCTGCTTATTTTCTCTTTTAAAATGTTCTATCTACACTTCTGTTATAGGTATACCGTACAACCCTAATTGGAATTATTCTTTTCCACATCTTATCTTACAAATAATAATAGTGATTGTTTCCTTGATTAATAAACAATAATAATAATTTAAAAAAAAAACTATATTACAAACAAGTCTATTGAATGGCTCCTCAAGATACGGCTCCAAAGAGCCACGAATCCCATCTGTAATAGTCCCCCAATCTTCAAGGACCACAGTATTTATTTTAGTAGCACTGTACGTGTAGTTAGCTCAGTCTCTCCGTCCTTAAATGTCTCTGCAGAGAAGCTGCGGTCTTTCTTAAGAAAGGCCCCCAGCGAATCGGCTCCACCTACAAGAAGGCGGTGTACAAGCAGTACAGTGACGCCACGTACAGGACAGAGGTGAAGAAACAAGACTGGCTGGGATATCTGGGGCCCCTGCTGATGGCGGAGCAGGGGGACACGGTGATTGTCCACCTCAAGAACGCCGCATCGAGACCGTACAGCATCCACCCACACGGACTGAACTACAGCAAGGGCAGCGAAGGTGAGGAATGGATGATGTCACACAACTACGAGTGGCCATTAAGGACAATATTCAGAATGACCTCTTACACACACTACTGAAATGCTCTTATACACACTACTGAAATGTTTTCTCTCACACACACATTACTGAAACACTCTTACATACACTACTGAAATGCTCTCACATAAACAACTAAAAGGTTTTCTCTCACACACACTACTTAAACACTCTTATACACACTACTGAAACACTCTTATACTCTTATACACACTACTGAAATGCTCTCACATAAACAACTAAAATGTTTTCTCTCGCACACTACTGAAACACTCTTATACACACTACTGAAATGCTCTCACATAAACAACTGAAATGTTTTTCTCTCACACACACTACTGAAACACTCTCACATAAACAACTAAAATGTTTTCTCTCACACACACACTACTGAAACACTCTTATACACACTACTGAAATGCTCTCATAAACAACTGAAATGTTTTCTCTCACACACACTATTAAAACACTCTTATACACACTACTGAAATGCTCTCACATAAACAACTGAAATGTTTTCTCTCACACACACTATTGAAACACTCTTATACACACTACTGAAATGCTCTCAAAGACAAGTGAAATGTTTTCTCTCACATACACTACTGAAACACTCTTATACACACTACTGAAATGCTCTCACATAAACAACTAAAATGTTTTCTCTCACACACAGTACTGAAACACTCTTATACACACTATTGAAATGCTCTCATAAACAACTGAAATGTTTTCTCTCACACACATTACTGAAACACTCTTACATACACTACTGAAATGCTCTCACATAAACAACAAAAAGGTTTTCTCTCACACACACTACTGAAACACTCTTATACACACTACTTAAACACCCTTATACACACTACTGAAACACTCTTATACTCTTATACACACTACTGAAATGCTCTCACATAAACAACTAAAATGTTTTCTCACACACACTACTGAAACACTCTTATACACACTACTAAAATGCTCTCATAAACAACTAAATTGTTTTCTCACACACACTACTGAAACACTCTTATACCACTACTGAAACACTCTCATACACACTACTGAAACACTCTTATACACATACTGAAACGCTCTCACATAAACAACTAAAATGTTTTCTCTCACACACACACTACTGAAACACTCTTATACACACTACTGAAATGATCTCATAAACAACTGAAATGTTTTCTCTCACACACACTACAGAAACACTCTTATACACACTACTGAAACACTCTTATATACACTACTGAAATGCTCTGACATAAACAACTGAAATGTTTTTCTCTCACACACACTACTGAAACACTCTCATATAAACAACTAAAATGTTTTCTCTCACACACACACTACTGAAACACTCTTATACACACTACTGAAATGCTCTCATAAACAACTGAAATGTTTTCTCTCACACACACTATTAAAACACTCTTATACACACTACTGAAATGCTCTCACATAAACAACTGAAATGTTTTCTCTCACACACACTATTGAAACACTCTTATACACACTACTGAAATGCTCTCAAAGACAAGTGAAATGTTTTCTCTCACATACACTACTGAAACACTCTTATACACACTACTGAAATGCTCTCACATAAACAACTAAAATGTTTTCTCTCACACACAGTACTGAAACACTCTTATACACACTATTGAAATGCTCTCATAAACAACTGAAATGTTTTCTCTCACACACACTATTGAAACACTCTTATACACACTACTGTAACACTCTTATACACTACTGAAATGCTCTCACATAAACAACTAAAATGTTTTCTCTCACACACTACTGAAACACTCTCATACACACTACTGAAATACTCTCACATAAACAACTAAAATGTTTTCTCTCACACACACTACTGAAACATTCGTATACACACTACTTAAACACTCTTATACACACTACTGAAATGCTCTCATAAACAACTGAAATGTTTTCTCTCACACACACTACTGAAACACTCTTATACACACTACTAAAATGCTTTCATAAACAACTAAATTGTTTTCTCACACACACTACTGAAACACTCTTATACCACTACTGAAACACTCTCATACACACTACTGAAACACTCTTATACACATACTGAAACGCTCTCACATAAACAACTAAAATGTTTTCTCTCACACACACACTACTGAAACACTCTTATACACACTACTGAAATGATCTCATAAACAACTGAAATGTTTTCTCTCACACACACTACTGAAACACTCTTATACACACTACTGAAACACTCTTATATACACTACTGAAATGCTCTGACATAAACAACTGAAATGTTTTTCTCTCACACACACTACTGAAACACTCTCATATAAACAACTAAAATGTTTTCTCTCACACACTACTGAAACACTCTTATACACACAACTGAAATGTTTTCTCTCACACACACACTATTAAAACACTCTTATACACACTACTGAAATGCTCTCACATAAACAACTGAAATGTTTTCTCTCACACACACACTATTAAAACACTCTTATACACACTACTGAAATGCTCTCACATAAACAACTGAAATGTTTTCTCTCACACACAGTACTGAAACACTCTTATACACACTACTGAAATGCTCTCAAAGACAAGTGAAATGTTTTCTCTCACATACACTACTGAAACACTCTTATACACACTACTGAAATGCTCTCACATAAACAACTAAAATGTTTTCTCTCACACAGTACTGAAACACTCTCATACACACTACTGAAATACTCTCACATAAACAACTAAAATGTTTTCTCTCACACACACTACTGAAACACTCTTATACACACTACTTAAACACTCTTATACACACTACTGAAACACTCTTATACACACTACTGAAATGCTCTCACATAAACAACTAAAATGTTTTCTCTCGCACACTACTTAAACACTCTTATACACACTACTGAAACACTCTTATACACACTACTGAAATGCTCTCACATAAACAACTAAAATGTTTTCTCTCACACACAGTACTGAAACACTCTTATACACACTACTGAAATGCTCTCACATAAACTGAAATGTTTTCTCTCACAAACACTACTGAAACACTCTTATACTCACTACTGAAATGCTCTCATAAACAACTGAAATGTTTTCTCTCACACACACTACTGAAACACTCTTATACACACTACTAAAATGCTCTCATAAACAACTAAATTGTTTTCTCACACTCACTACTGAAACACTCTTATACCACTACTGAAACACTCTCATACACACTACTGAAACACTCTTATACACACTACTGAAATGCTCTCACATAAACAACTAAATGTTTTCTCTCACACACACACACTACTGAAACACTCTTATACACACTACTGAAATGCTCTCAGATAAACAACTAAATGTTTTCTCTCACACACACACACTACTGAAACACTCTTATACACACTACTGAAATGATCTCATAAACAACTGAAATGTTTTCTCTCACATACACTACTGAAACACTCTTATACACACTACTGAAATGCTCTCACATAAACAACTAAAATGTTTTCTCTTACACACTACTGAAACACTCTTATACACACTACTGAAATGCTCTTATAAACAACTGAAATGTTTTTCTCTCACACACAGTACTGAAACACTCTTATACCCACTATTGAAAAGCTCTCATAAACAACTGAAATGTTTTCTCTCACACACACTACTGAAACACTCTTATACACACTGCTGAAACACTCTTATACACACTACTGAAATGCTCTCACATAAACAAATAAAATGTTTTCTCTCACACACACTACTGAGACACTCTCATACACACTACCTATACACACTACTGAAATGCTCTCACACAAACAACTGAAATGTTACACTAGTGTGTGTGTGAGAAAAACATTTCAGTTGTTTATGTGAGAGCATTTCAGTAATGTGTATAAGAGTGTTTCAGTAGTATGTGTGAGAGAAAACATTTTAGTTGTTTATGAGAGCATTTCAGTAGTGTGTACAAGAGTGTTTCAGTAGTGTGTGAGAGAAAACATTTCAGTTGTTTATGTGAGAGTATTTCAGTAGTGTGTATAAGAGTGTTTCAGTAGTGTGTGTGAGAGAAAACATTTTAGTTGTTTATGAGAGCATTTCAGTAGTGTGTACAAGAGTGTTTCAGTAGTGTGTGAGAGAAAACATTTCAGTTGTTTATGTGAGAGTATTTCAGTAGTGTGTATGAGAGTGTTTCAGTAGTGTGTGTGAGAGAAAAACATTTCAGTTGTTTATGTGAGAGCATTTCAGTACTGTATGTAAGAGGTCATTCTGAATAATGTCCCTAACGGCCCCTCATACACAACGTTCAACACGTCTACTGTCTTATTTCTGGACCCTTAGGAGCGTTGTACCCAGATGCTACCTCACCAGACCTGAAGCGAGACGACTCGGTGGCTCCTGGTGCGGCAGTCACGTATGAGTGGTCCCTGCCGCAGTCCCACAGCCCCACAGTCACTGAAAGCAACTGCCTGACCAGGTTCTACCACTCCCATGTCGCCACGCCAAAAGATATTAACTCAGGACTGATCGGGCCCCTCATCGTCTGTAAGACAGGTACAGTCGTGGTCAAAAGTTTACCTGCACTGGTAAAGAACATAATGTCATGGCTGTCAGGAGCTTTGAATAGCGGCATAAAAACTGCATTGATGTGCAGGTTGACCACAGTTTACATTTAGCATTTACATTTACCAATTTTGAGTGGTTCAATATGTGTATTATCAGAGTGATGGTTGAAATAAGACGGAACTGTGACTTCTTTTTGAGAGCGTTTCAACAAGCAAATGGAACCACTTCGGTGTAATGTCCAGTTTTCTGCAACTACTGAGCACCTTCCCACATTTCTAACGACACAACCTGTGTGTATTTCAACGTGTTGATTACATGCCTTGGAGTTATTGATCAAGTTGGAAACGTTTCTGATCTCACCCACGTAGGAACCCTGGACGTGCACGGGGACAGTGCGGCGGACTACGTTTACGCTCTCATGTTCCTGGTGTCGGATGAGAACTTCAGCTGGTACCTGGATGAAAACATCAGGACGCATATCACAAACCCTGCTAGAGGCCTGAAAGAGGATGAAGATTTCATCGAGAGTAACAAGATGCACGGTAAGAAGAGAGCGTCTGTTTTTGTCATTTCAAAAGATAAATATATGCCAACTGTGTTGCAGGTATCAACGGATTCCTGTACGGCAATCTTCCTGGACTGACTATGTGCCAAGGGAACAAGATCCACTGGCATATGGTTGGCTTAGGCAATGAGGTGATTCATTCATGTTTTTTTTAGTGCGCAGTAGAGTATATTACTTAAAAACACACTCCCCTAAACAACCAGAAGAGGGCACTGCAGCCGGAGCGGTCTGGGTCACAGAGCATTATATGCATTAAATGCCCGGAATTCCTTGCACAAAAACAATCCACGTCTTTACAGAGAGAACACACAACGGGCCTGAGCTTGCTAACATTAACGTTGTATTGGCTAATGCTAATTCATCCAGTTCATCTGAAAAACCGTGCTAGCTGCTTATTTTATTGTATCAATGCCATTTAATGAGCTTGTCCCGATGTAGATACTGATCTCTTATCAGTGCAATGTGTGGCTCTGGCTGCAGTGCCCTCTGCTGGTTGTTCAGGGGAGTGTGTAGGTCACATTTATTTGTGCCTCTGGTTTGTGGGAGGAATGTCTCATCGACACAAAAGCAAAAAAGCGATCCATATATGCAAATTATTTTTTATTTTATTTTATTTTTTATTTTATTTTTTTTATTTTTTAATGCAAATTCAATAAAAATACAAACACAAAATCAAGCATATTTATATTAAAATCTCAAAAATATAAATTTGCAAATACACGTCTATTTATGCAAATTCTTGATTCATTTATATGTCACATCTTTATATTTATGCATTTGTAACTAACTGTACTTGGAACGCCCCCTTTCCACCAGCAGACTCGTTATGTCGCCCCCTCTTGACACACACAGAACTGGAGCTCATTTACCGCAAAGACAGTGTGAATAAAGCAGTGGTGTGCCAAAGCCTTCTCTGGTGGCCTAACATAACCAGAAATCATGATCATAATTAAAGATAAAATTATCTTTTAATTGACTTGCCCTAAATATCTAAAAGTATTCATATTCTCTCCATGTCATGTTAAAGTTTAAAGGTAAAGTACCACTGATAGTCATTAGAAATTATCCTCTGCATTTGACCCATCCCCTTGTTCCTTCCCCTGGGAGGTGAGGGGAGCAGTGAGCAGCAGCGGTGGCCGCGCTCGGGAATCATTTGCAATAAGGCGCTTTTGGTAGCCATCCACAAGCTTCTGCTTGGATTTTTGACCACTCCTCTTGACAAAATTGGTGCAGTTCAGCTAAATGTGTTGGTTTTCTGACATGGACTTGTTTCTTCAGCATTGTCCACACGTTTAAGTCAGGACTTTGGGAAGGCCATTCTAAAACCTTCATTCTAGCCATTCCTTTACCACTTTTGAAATGTGTTTGGGGTCATTGTCCTGTTGGAACACCCAACTGCGCCCAAGACCCAACCTCCGGGCTGATGATTTTAGCTTGTCCTGAAGAATTTGGAGGTAATCCTCCTTTTTCATTGTCCCATTTACTCTCTGTAAAGCACCAGTTCCATTGGCAGCAAAACAGGCCCAGAGCATAATACTACCACCATCATGCTTGACGGTAGGTATGGTGTTCCTGGGATTAAAGGCCTCACCTTTTCTCCTCCAAACATATTGCTGGGTATTGTGGCCAAACAGCTCCATTTTTGTTTCATCTGACATCACATGGACGAAGATAAGACCTTCTGGTAGAAAGTTCTGTGGTCAGATGAAACAAAAATGTACTCCAATCACAAAAAAATAAGAGTTGTAGAAATGATTGTAAACTCAAGACAGCCATGACATTATGTTCTTTACAAGTGTATGTACACTTTTGACCACCACTGTAGGTCCGCTCACATTTTGGTGCTAAAAGGCGGCGTTCCAAAATGTGCTGAAACTTGTTCACTATCATGTCTATTTTTGAGTAGACATGGTTTTTCGGTACGGAGCTATTGAAACAAGTGCCATTGTCCTCTTAGAGGGGCCCTTGTGTGGTGTTCGGGTCTGTGGGACCCGTTGTCGTTTTTTTATTAAAAGATAAATGATACAATGAATTAATTTTTCAAACTGAGACTCGCTGACTTTGGCTCATTTTCTGTGAAGAACATATATCAGAATACATATTTAATGACCACACACCATACACCCCCCCTACACATTTCTATTACATATAAGATGTCCGGGTCCACTGGACCTGGAGCTAATAGAAGTGTGGGAATTGATGTTCTGTGTACTACACACACACACACACACACACACACACACACACACACACACACACACACACACACACACACACACACACACACACACACACACACACGCGCGCACACAGCAGGCCTAGACAGGAGGAGGACAGAGTGTAGGTACACAGAACATCAGAGGGTCAAATGTGCGAGAAAATGAGAGCAGACAGTGTTGACAAACAATGTTGCAACCTTGTGTGGGAACCGCAGGTGCAGAAACACAGAAGAAGAATCCCTGTGGGATGCAGAAACTGCCAGAGAAACGTTCCGTGCAACGTTCATATTGTTGTTACTCAGCCAGCGTTTGTGGGTCTGATGGACCCGTTGCATTTTGTGGCTTTTAATGCCTCACCATCAAACACTTGTATGTTAAAATACTGAACATATGTTTATTGGAATAAGGTAAACATCTGTTCAGTATTTTAACATAAAAGTGTGTGATGGTGAGGCATTAAAAGCCACAAAATGCAACGGGTCCATCAGACCCACAAACGCTGGCTGAGTAACAACAATATGAACGTTGCGCGGAAAATTTGCTCTCATTTTCTCGCACATTTGACCCTCTGATGTTCTGTGTACAAGGGTTAAAGTTAAAGTTAAAGTACCAATGATTGTCACACACACACTAGGTGTGGCGAAATTATTCTCTGCATTTGACCCATCCCCTTGTTCACCCCCTGGGAGGTGAGGGGAGCAGTGAGCAGCAGCGGTGGCCGCGCCCGGGAATCATTTTTGGTGATTTAACCCCCCAATTCCAACCCTTGATGCTGAGTGCCAAGCAGGGAGGTAACGGCTCCCATTTTTATAGTCTTTGGTATGACTCTGTAATGGTGCCGTTCATAGTGGTGTGCTCGGACACGATATTGCAGGGTTCAGATGCATTCTTTACTGTAGTGAGACCCCCCAAGAATGTTTTTTTCTTACGACAGGTGGACATGCATTCAGTTCATTTCCACGGCCAGATCCTCTCCAGCGAAAATCACCACACGGACACAATTAGTCTTTTCCCGGGGTCCAGCACCACAGCCGAGATGGTAGCAGACAATCCCGGACACTGGCTGCTGACCTGCACTGTTAACGACCATTTAACGGGTGTGGCTTCTATACTCTGGACTTTTTTTTTTGGAATGACTTCTTGGACTGATGTTGTTTTTTTATCATGAATCAAAGGTGGTATGCAGGCCATGTTTGAGATCAGGAAATGTTTCCCCAATGTTCATAAACCTCGTCCGTACGGCGAGCTCAGACAATTCTTCATTGCTGCAGAAGAAGAAGTCTGGGACTACGCCCCGACACTTCCCACTGACGGGTTCGTCATTACCCACACTAACACACGCTTGGTTGTCTTGGGTTTTTTTCTAACGGGAACTTTTGTGTTTGTGTGCTTAGTGAAGCGGACATGTTCGTGACCAAAGGTCGCGATCGTATCGGAAGTCGCTACAAGAAGGTTCGCTACGTGGAATACACTGACGCCAGCTTTCTAACAAAGATGCTACGCAGCCCAGAAGAGATACACCTCGGAATTCTGGGTAATGTAGGCTGGTTTGTGATTAGCTGTGTTGATTGATTGATTGAGACTTGTATTAGTAGATTGCACAGTACAGTACCGTATTTTTCGGAGTATAAGTCGCTCCAGAGTATAAGTCGCACTGGCCGAAAATGCATAATAAAGAAGGGGAAAAAACATATATAAGTCGCACTGGAGTATAAGTCGCATTTTTGGGGGAAATGTATTTGATAAAAGCCAACACCAAGAATAGACATTTGAAAGGCAATTTAAAATAAATAAAGAATAGTGAACAACAGGCTGAATAAGTGTACGTTATATGAGGCATAAATAACCAACTGAGAACGTGCCTGGTATGTTAACGTAACATATTATGGTAAGAGTCATTCAAATAACTATAACATATAGAACATGCTATATGTTTACCAAACAATCTGTCACTCCTAATCGCTAAATCCCATGAAATCTTATACATCTAGTCCAGTGGTTCTTAACCTTGTTGGAGGTACCGAAACCCCACCAGTTTCATATGTGCATTCATAGTCGAACCTCTGATTCAAGAGGAGCAAAGTGGATTCCGTCCTGGTCGTGGAACAACTGACCAGCTCTTTACTCTTGTGGGAATCCTGGAGAAGGCCTGGGAGTATGCCTATCCAGTCTACATGTGCTTTGTGGATTTGGAGAAGGCGTATGACCGGGTCCCCCGGGAGATCTTGTGGGAGGTGCTGAGGGAGTACGGAGTGAGGGGAACCCTGCTGAGGGCCATCCAATCTCTGTACAACCAAAGCGAGAGTTGTGTCCGGGTGCTCGGATGTAAGTCGGATCCGTTTCCAGTGGGGGTTGGTCTCCGCCAGGGCTGCGCTCTGTCACCTATCCTGTTTGTGATTTTCATGGACAGGATTTCTAGGCAGAGTCGTGACCATGGCAGAGAGGGTATACGTCTCGGGGGGGCTAAAGGTTGCGTCACTGCTGTTTGCAGATGATGTGGTCCTGATGGCATCTTCGGTTCGTGACCTTCAGCTCTCACTGGATCGGTTCGCAGCCGAGTGTTCAGCGGCTGGAATGAGGATCAGCATCTCCAAATCTGAGGCCATGGTTCTCAGCAGGAAACCGGTGGTTTGTACAGTCCGGGTAGAGGACAAGACTCTGTCCCAGGTGGAGGAGTTTAAGTATCTCGGGGTCTTGTTCACGAGTGAGGGAAGGATGGAGAAGGAAATCAGCCGGAGAATGGGAGCAGCTGGGGCAGTATTGCAGTCTCTCTGCCGCACTGTTGTGACCAAACGAGAGCTGAGCCAGAAGCCAAAGCTCTCGGTCTACCGAGCTATCTACATTCCTACTCTCACCTATGGTCATGAAGTGTGGGTCATGACCGAAAGAATAAGATCGCGGATACAATCGGCCGAAATGAGTTTCCTCAGAAGGGTGGCTGGCATCTCCCTTAGAGATAGGCAGAGTCGTGACCATGGCGGAGAGGGTATACGTCTCGGGGGCTAAAGGTTGCGTCACTGCTGTTTGCAGATGATGTGGTCCTGATGGCACCTTCGGTTCGTGTCCTTCAGCTCTCACTGGATCGGTTCGCAGCCGAGTGTTCAGCGGCTGGAATGAGGATCAGCATCTCCAAATCTGAGGCCATGGTTCTCAGCAGGAAACCAGTGGTTTGTACAGTCCAGATAGAGGACAAGACTCTGTCCCAGGTGGAGGAGTTTAAGTATCTCGGGGTCTTGTTCACGAGTGAGGGAAAGATGGAGAAGGAAATCAGCCGGAGAATGGGAGCAGCTGGGGCAGTATTGCAGTCTCTCTGCCGCACTGTTGTGACCAAACGAGAGCTGAGCCAGAAGGCAAAGCTCTCAGTCTACCGAGCTATCTACATTCCTACTTTCACCTATGGTCATGAAGTGTGGGTCATGACTGAAAGAATAAGATCGCGGATCGCGAATACAAGCGGCCGAAATGAGTTTCCTCAGAAGGGTGGCTGGCATCTACCTTAGAGATAGGGTGAGAAGTTCAGTCACCCGAGAGAGACTCGGAGTAGAGCCGCTGCTCCTTCGCTTGGAAAGGAGCCAGCTTAGGTGGTTCGGGCATCTCGTGCGGATGCCTCACCAGCGTCTCCCTAGGGAGATCCTCGTTGCACGTCCCACTGGGAGGAGACCCTGCGGCAGGCCACGGACCAGATGGGGGGATTACATCTCCTCTCTGGCCTGGAACGCTTCGGGATTCCCAAGGAGGAAGTTGCTAATGTTGCTCTGGAGAGGGAATTCTGGGGGTCTCTGCTGGAGCTGTTGTCCCCGCGACCTGATTCCGGATAAGCGGTTGAAGATGGATGGATGGATTCACCGAACCCTTCTTTAGTGAAAAATAAAATGTTGTTTTTTTAAAAATTCAAGACAAAGTTATATGTTTTTGGTAACACTTTAGTATGGGGAACATATTCTAAGTAACAAAGACTTCATTTACAGTTATTTGGTTAGGGTTAGGGTCAGGGTTAGAGAGTTAGAGTTATATTAAGGCCATGCCGAATAAGGCATTAATAAGTAGTTAATAATGACTAGTTAAGAGCCAATATGTTACTAATTTGCATGTTAATAAGCAACTAATTAATGGTGAATGTGTTCCTCATACTAAAGTGTTACCATGTTTTGTCACTGGTGCACAAAATGAAGCGTGCATGAACATCACCTTGTTCAAACAACAAAACCAACACAGTACATAAACTCACAACAAATTACACACCTGCAAATCAGTCAGCTGTTGTCGTATCCGTAATACGCCGATAGGGAGAAGTTTGTATTTACACGATGAGTCGGGTGTGTCTTGACCTCCGCCGAACCCCTGAGCCCGACTCACAGAACCCCTAGGGTTCCATCGAACCCAGGTTAAGAACCACTGGTCTAGTCTCTTACGTGACTGAGCTAAATAATATTATTTGATATTTTACGGTAATGTGTTAATAATTTCACACATAAGTCGCTCCTGAGTATAAGTCGCACCCCCGGCAGCCAAACTTTGAAAAAAACTGCGACTAATAGTCCGAAAAATACGGAACATATTCCGTACAATTGACCACTAAATGGTAACACCCGAATACGTTTTTCAACTTGTTTAAGTCGGGGTCCACGTTAATCAATTCATGGTAACTTCACAAGAACTGCAAATACCAATTTTGATAAATTTTCTCAAACAAAAACAGCCGATGTTCAATTGATAAAATCTTCTTTTATTCATCTTGACTGTGAAGAAGCACACCTTTTCAATCCAAACACAATGCTAACTTTGATTATAACAAACATTCCCTGCCAGAACATTTCGTATAATCTCATTGCATGGACATTTTTAGCCATTCTGGTTTACATGAAAACATTTTCCAGTTGTAGAGGTTGCCCTCTAGTGGGTTCTTCGGACCACCACACACTGCTAGGAGAGCCCGGAATTCAGGGTATAACACAGTTTTATTTGCAAGAATGGTGAGAGCCTCTTGCTTTCCAGCACAATGTCTTTTCCTCCTGCGTCCGCTCATCAGCACCTCCAATTTCAACTGCATGTCTCATTCCGGCTGCTGCTAATAAAGGCCACAGGTGATTAGATAACAAGGTACACCTGGGCCATCCACTCACCTATCGCTGTCTTCAAAGCCGGTCTTGGCACACCCCGTTCCGCTGCAGGCCCGCAGGCCACGCCCCCCACCACAATAGTACCGTACTTTCCGGACTATAAGGCACACTTAAAATCCTTTTTTTTCCTCAAAACTCGACAGTCCATAGTGGATCTAAAATAATAGTGAAAGCCCAGTCCATAGTGGATCTAACATAATAGTGTGAGTCCAGTCCATAGTGGATCTAACATAATAGTGTGAGTCCAGTCCATAGTGGATCTAACATAATAGTGTGAGTCCAGTCCATAGTGGATCTAACATAATAGTGAGAGTCCAGTCCATAGTGGATCTAACATAATAGTGTGAGAGTCCAGTCCATAGTGGATCTAACATAATAGTGTGAGAGTCCAGTCCATAGTGGATCTAACATAATAGCGAAAGCCCAGTCCATAGTGGATCTAACATAATAGTGTGAGAGTCCAGTCCATAGTGGATCTAACATAATATTGTGAGAGTCCAGTCCATAGTGGATCTAACATAATAGTGTGAGAGTCCAGTCCATAGTGGATCTAACATAATAGTGAGAGTCCAGTCCATAGTGGATCTAACATAATAGTGAGAGTCCAGTCCATAGTGGATCTAACATAATAGTGAGAGTCCAGTCCATAGTGGATCTAACATAATAGTGAGAATCCAGTCCATAGTGGATCTAACATAATAGTGTGAGAGTCCAGTCCATAGTGGATCTAACATAATAGTGTGAGAGTCCAGTCCATAGTGGATCTTACATAATAGTGAGAGTCCAGTCCATAGTGGATCTAACATAATAGTGAGAGTCCAGTCCATAGTGGATCTAACATAATAGTGTGAGAGTCCAGTCCATAGTGGATCTAACATAATAGTGTGAGAGTCCAGTCCATAGTGGATCTTACATAATAGTGAGAGTCCAGTCCATAGTGGATCTAACATAATAGTGAGAGTCCAGTCCATAGTGGATCTAACATAATAATGAGAGTCCAGTCCATAGTGGATCTAACATAATAGTGTGAGAGTCCAGTCCATAGTGGATCTAACATAATAGTGTGAGAGTCCAGTCCATAGTGGATCTAACATAATAGTGAGAGTCCAGTCCATAGTGGATCTAACATAATATTGTGAGAGTCCAGTCCATAGTGGATCTAACATAATATTGTGAGAGTCCAGTCCATAGTGGATCTAACATAATAGTGTGAGAGTCCAGTCCATAGTGGATTTAACATAATAGTGTGAAAGTCCAGTCCATAGTGGATCTAACATAATAGTGTGAGAGTCCAGTCCATAGTGGATGTAACATAATAGTGAGAGTCCAGTCCATAGTGGATCTAACATAATAGTGAGAGTCCAGTCCATAGTGGATCTAACATAATAGTGAGAGTCCAGTCCATAGTGGATCTAACATAATAGTGAGAATCCAGTCCATAGTGGATCTAACATAATAGTGTGAGAGTCCAGTCCATAGTGGATCTAACATAATAGTGTGAGAGTCCAGTCCATAGTGGATCTTACATAATAGTGAGAGTCCAGTCCATAGTGGATCTAACATAATAGTGAGAGTCCAGTCCATAGTGGATCTAACATAATAGTGTGAGAGTCCAGTCCATAGTGGATCTAACATAATAGTGTGAGAGTCCAGTCCATAGTGGATCTTACATAATAGTGAGAGTCCAGTCCATAGTGGATCTAACATAATAGTGAGAGTCCAGTCCATAGTGGATCTAACATAATAGTGAGAGTCCAGTCCATAGTGGATCTAACATAATAGTGTGAGAGTCCAGTCCATAGTGGATCTAACATAATAGTGTGAGAGTCCAGTCCATAGTGGATCTAACATAATAGTGAGAGTCCAGTCCATAGTGGATCTAACATAATATTGTGAGAGTCCAGTCCATAGTGGATCTAACATAATAGTGTGAGAGTCCAGTCCATAGTGGATTTAACATAATAGTGTGAAAGTCCAGTCCATAGTGGATCTAACATAATAGTGTGAGAGTCCAGTCCATAGTGGATCTAACATAATGGTGTGAAGTGCATGTGAACTTTTGACCGCGACTGTACGTAAACATCTTCTGAACATACCGCAACAGTAGTTCTAAATGTCAAACAAACCTAAACGTGTTGTCATTTTGTGACCCCTCTAGGTCCCGTGCTGCGAGCCGAAGAGAAAGACACCATCAAGGTGGTGTTTAAGAACAAGGCCAGTCGGCCTTACTCGATACAGGCTCACGGTGTCCAGTACACTATTGAGCAGGATGGGACGCTCTATCACAATGAGCTCGAAGGTCAAAACACTGCGACTGCATTATGGGCAATGTATTTCATTGTGAAACCTTATGTATGTTTATATGTATATATCCGGTCTGCTTTTGCATTCATTTACAGAGTCCTACTCCGCAAAAAAATTCAGGGAATTAAAAGGAGAACGACGTAAGTGACAACATCCATCGCATGTTAATGTTGATTGAGGAGTGTTCCACATGTTGATACTGCAACAGGAACAGTGACTCCTCCTCCAGCTGCTCTGGTAGCACCAGGGAAGACGCACACCTACGACTGGTTGGTGCCTGTGGGTGCCGGGCCTGTGCAGAGGGAAGCGGACTGTCTGACCTACCTGTACTACTCCGGAGTAGACCCTGTCAAGGACACCAGCTCCGGGCTAGTTGGACCAATGCTTGTCTGTCGACCCGGATCGCTCAAGAAAGGAACACAGGTGAGTACAAAAACCGAGTGTGTATTCTTTTTTTCTTTTAACTGTATGGACTTGTGTAGAATGTGCAAAAAAAAAAAAAACATATACCGTATTTTCTGGACCATAGGGCACACCGGATTATAAGGCGCACTGCCGATGAATAGTCTATTTTGGATCTTTTTTCATATATTAGGCGCACCTTGTAGACAAATAAAGTAGCAAGAAACACATCTAAAAACACTCATGAAGTTTGGTTCAAAATCGGAGCGCAAGACAAGAACTAAAACACTACACATAGCAAAACAGCAAAAAACTAAAATTAATTCACAGGTGGTGACAGTACACCTACTTTGAGACAAGAGCTATAGTGATGCATGCTTGGTTATGGTCTAGTTCAGGGGTCACCAACGCGGTGCCCGCGGGCACCAGGTAGCCCGTAAGGACCAGATGAGTAGCCTGCTGGCCTGTTCTAAAAAACAGCTCAAATAGCAGCACTTACCAGTGAGCTGCCTCTATTTTTTAAATTTTATTTATTTACTAGCAAGCTGGTCTCGCTTTGCCTGACATTTTTAATTCTAAGAGAGACAAAACTCAAATAGAATTTGAAAATCCAAGAAAATATTTTAAAGACTTGGTCTTCCCTTGTTTAAATAAATTAATTAATTGTTTTACTTTGCTTCTTACAGTATATCTTTCAGAAAGACAATTTTAGAGAAAAAATACAACCTTAAAAATTATTTTAGGATTCTTAAACACATATACCTTTTTACCTTTTAAATTCCTTCCTCTTCTTTCCTGACAATTTGAATCAATATTCAAGTAAATTTTTTTTTTTTATTGTAAAGAATAATAAATAACATTTTATTTAATTCTTCATTTTAGTTTCTGTTTTGTCGACGAAGAATATTTGTGAAATATTTCTTCAAACTTATTATGATTAAAATTCAAAGAAATTATTTTGGCAAATCCAGAAAATCTGTAGAATCAATCTTAAATCTTATTTCAAAGTCTTTTGAATTTCTTTTAAAATTTTTGTTCTGGAAAATCTAGAAGAAATAATGATTTGTCTTTGTTAGAAATATAGCTTGGTCCAATTTGTTATATATTCTAACAAAGTGCAGATTGGATTTTAATTTATTTAAAACATGTCATCAAAATTCTAAAATTAATCTTAATCAGGAAAAATTACTAATGATGTTCCATTAATTATTTTTTAAATTTTTTCAAAATGATTCGAATTAGCTAGTTTTTCTCTTCTTTTTTTTGGTTGAATTTTGAATTTTAAAGTGTCGAAATTGAAGATAAACTATGTTTCAAAATTTAGTTGTCATTTTTTTCGTGTTTTCTCCTCTTTTAAACCGTTCAATTAAGTGTGAATATCATTAATTATTAATAATAACATAGAGTTAAAGGTAAATTGAGCAAATTGGCTATTTCTGGCAATTTATTTAAGTGTGTATCAAACTGGTAGCCCTTCACATTAATCAGTACCCAAGAAGTAGCTCTTGGTTTCAAAAAGGTTGGTGACCCCTGGTTTAAAGTCATACCCAACATTTGCGACAACAACTTTTTACTGTCAACTGAGTTTCGTTTTTTAATGTTTTCTGCTGGTGGTGTGTGTGCCTCCGCATTTTTTCAACGTAAAAAATGTGCTTTGGCCCAAAAAATAAGGCTGAAAAACCCTGTTATAGACATACTGTGTTTTAAAGTTAAAGTTAAAGTTAAAGTTTTACTGCATGTTGTCGCCCGCCAGTGAAAAGTGTGTTAAAAATCGGAATAAAGGGCTTTTAACATTTTTTTTCCACTTTCCCTTTATCCCTACAATATAGAAAAACTATAATAAAGAGTTCCACCTGCTGGCTACGGTGTTCGATGAAAACCTGAGCTGGTATCTAGATGATAACATCCGGGCCTTCACCACAGCTCCCGCCACGGTTAACAAGGAGGATGAGGGCTTTATTGAGAGCAACAAAATGCACGGTAGGTAAACTAAATTAAACTAAATTACTGTATTATCTTAATTGTACTTAAATACTTCAACCTAAAATGTTAAATTTTTCTTTTTATTCCTCTTAGCCATCAATGGATTTATATACGGGAACCTCAAAGGCCTTACCATGTGTAAGGGGGACAAAGTTACGTGGCACCTGTCAGGACTGGGCTCCGAGACGGACATCAACAGCTTTTACTTCCAGGGAAACCGCTTCATCTTTCGCCAAAACAGAATGGACACCATTTCTGTTTTCCCACACATCTCCCACACGGTGACCATGGAGCCAGACAGCATGGGTATGTGACTCGCTGTACCGTATTTTTCGAGCCATAGAGCGCACCGGAGTATAAGGCGCGCTGCCGATGAGCGGGTCTATTCGGGGCTATTTTCATACGAAAGGCGCACCGGATTATAAGGCGCATCAAAGAATCAGAATCAGAATTAGTAATCCTTTCATAATCCCCGAGGGGAAATTAAGATTTTCAGCACAATCCCATTCAAAAGCAGACAAACATTACAGGGAGACAGAACAGGATCTCTGACGGGTCTGCCAACTTCCGGCGCCCGTTCCGTTCGCCGCCGCCGCCACCTGACTCGTCCCCCTCCAGTTCCGGTTCCTGCTCCACGGCTGCTTCCTTTGCCTGCCGCTCAAGCTCCTGAGGTGCCTCCATCTTCATCGTCTTCGGCGGGCCCTACCACTGCGCCGCCACCTTCCTGGTCTCCGGCGGGCCTTCCTACGGCGCTGCCACCTTCCTCGTCTCCGGTGGGCCTTCCCACGGCGCCGCCACCTTCCTCGTCTCCGGCGGGCCTTCCCACGGCGCGGCTCTCGTCCTCATCGCCAGCATCTGCGACCTCTAGCTGGCCGGCTGCGCAAGCGGCTCTCTCAGGGGTCAATTAATGAACGCCAGTGGCGCAAACAGCAGCGCCGCCCAGGACGTAGGCGCAGAACTCTCCAACTGCTGAACTTCTGGTGCCACTCATGCCCACCTGCGGCAGCGGCGTTCCGTTTTCCGCCGCCGCCACCTCACTCGTCCCTGGTGGATTCGGGGACACTTGGCCCGGCAACCCACCACCAAGTCCTCCCTCCGCCCTCCCTTGACTCTTGAACTGTCTATTAGCCGGTACCGTATTTTTCGGGCCATAGGGCGCACCAGTGGCCGCCCTGAGATCGGTAGGTTGTGAGTTCAAACCCCGGCCGAGTCATACCAAAGACTATAATAATGGGAGCCATTACCTCCCTGCTTGGCACTCAGCATCAAGGGTTGGAATTGGGGGTTAAATCACCAAAAATTATTCCTCGGCGTGGCCACCGCTGCTGCTCACTGCTCCCCTCACCTCCCAGGGGGTGATCAAGGGTGATGGGTCAAATGCAGAGAATAATAAAACAGCAGTAGAAATAAAATAAGGAATATCCATTAAAATAAGGAAAATGTATAAATGAAAATATAAAAATGTGTTTGTTTGTACTTATTGTGATTTTTATACTATTGTTTTATATTTCTGTTTTTAATTTGTACAGCACTTTGGGGCACTAATGGCTGTTTTCAAATGTTGCACTATACAAATAATTACAGCTTGACATTAACTTGTGCCCTTTTTTGCATAAAGAAAAACATGTAAAAAATGTCAAATAAGGACTGACAGGGCGCTTCATATGACATTTTTACCACAAACGTATTCCTAGCCCCTTCATGCTCCGTCACTGAAAATTTCCCCACATGTCCTAAGTGTCCCTTGTTAGTGCATTCTTGTAAGACAGTTTTTGGTTAAAATCTTGATTGGAGTTTTTCATGAAGGTTTGCAAAATGTATGTTTTAATTATGTAAAATGTGTTATTTTGTTTACCATTATTTTTAATACAGAACATGCATCAAATTCTAATCAGGTTTGATTGAAATAGTACAAACTTTCTTAAAAATGTTGGAATGAGCGGGGCTCATTGGGAGCCCCAATTTAGCCAGGTGTGGTCCCGATTATTTACCTATGTGTTTGCGTTGCACAGGTCAATTTGAAGTGTCGTCTCCGACGGTTAACCATTACCGAGGAGGAATGCGAGCCAATTACACGGTGCAGAAGTGCAGCATCTTCCAGCGACAGGGTGAGACCATGCTCCATTCTAAAACCTACTACATCGCTGCCATGGAGGTGGACTGGGACTACTCTCCCAACCGTACTTGGGAGGCTGAGATGTTCCGAGGTCAGCAAAGGTAACATTAAAGTCAGCTTGTGCAGTACTCACTATTTTCAACACAAAAACAATGAGCGGCAGGACAACAAACGGCCAGAACTTCCAAATAGCATTCTGAGAACAAGATATTTGTTTTGTCAAAATGGAAATACACTATATTGCCAAAAGTATTTGGCAATATAGTGGGTTGACCCACATCATATGGAACCCTATGGGTTAGGAATGGGATGGCACTTCAAGTTCATATGTGAGTCAAGGCAGGTGGCCAAATACTTTTGACAATATAATGTATTTATTTACATATTGTGGCTTCACCACATCTCAGATTTTTTTTTTTTAAACTTCAAAATATTTTACAACATTTTCGGCCTAATTTAAGCATTTTCTAGCATAACATGGCCAAATAAACTTAAAAACATATCAAAATTACAGTAGTATTGGCCACTAGAGGAGACCAAGCCAATCAGAGCACGCTGTTCAGTATCGTGGCCACTGATTGGCCCAGCCTCAAGCAGTATTACTATATTAGATTAAAAGCGTATACAAGGTGACTAAATGGGTGTTATTGTTACATATAGCAGGAGGAGTAGTGACGGCACAGTTCTACAAGGGGACAGTAAACCTCTATGATTTATTATATATATTACAATATACATATATAATAATCAAATAACAATATACTTAACTCGAGAATGAAGTGTAAAAGTATCACTAAAATATTACTAAAATATTACTACAATATCACAAAAAATCTAGAAACATCACTAAAAGTATCACTAAAATATCTCTAAAATGTTTCTACATTTTAGTGATATTGTAATGATATTTTATTGATACTTTTAGTGATGTTTGTACATTTTTTGTGATAGTGTAGTAATATTTTAGTGATACTTTTAGTGACGTTTCTAAATTTTTTGTTACATTTTTTGTGATGTTTCTACATTTTTTTGTGATATTGTAGTAATATTTTAGTGATACTTTTGGTGATGTTTCTACATTTTTGGTGATATTTTAGTGATACTTTTAGTGATGTTTCTACATTTTTGGTGATATTGTATTAATCAAACACTTTTATGTTAAAATACTGAACAGATGTTTATTGGGATAAGGTAAACATTTGTTTAGTATTTTAACATAAAAATGTAAAAACGTCACTAAAAGTATCACTAAAAATTAATAAAATATCACAAAAAATGTAGAAACATCACTAAAAGTATCACTAAAATACTACTAAAATATTACTACAATATCACAAAAAATGTAGAAACATCACTAAAAGTATCACTAAAATATCACTAAAATGTTTCTACATTTTAGTGATAGTGTAGTAATATTTTATTGATATTTTATTGATACTTTTAGTGATGTTTCTATATTTTTTGTGATACTTTCAGTGATGTTTCTACATTTTTGGTGATATTGTAGTAATCAAACACTTTTATGTTAAAATACTGAACCGATGTTTACCTTATCCCAATAAACATCTGTTCAGTATTTTAACATAAAAATATAGAAACGTCAGTAAAAGTATCACTAAACATTAACAAAATATCACTAAAAATGTAGAAACATCACTAAAAGTTTCACTAAAATATTACTAAAATATTACTACTATATCACCAAAAATGTAGAAACATCACTGAAAGTATCACTAAAATATCACATATTTTATTGATATTTTATTGATATTTTAGTGATACTTTTAGTGATGTTTCCACATTTTTGGTGATATTGTAGTAATATTTTAGTGATACTTTTAGTGACGTTTCTACATTTTTTGTTACATTTTTTGTGATGTTTCTACATTTTTTTGTGATAATGTTTTTGTGATATTTTAGTGATACTTTTAGTGACGTTTCTGCATTTTTTGTGATATTTTTAATGATGTTTCTACATTTTTAGTGATACTTTCAGTGATGTTTCTACATTTTTGGAGATATTGTAGTAATCAAACACTTTAATGTTAAAATAATGAGCAGATGTTTATTGGGATAAGGTAAACATCTGTTCAGTATTTTAACATAAAAATGTAGAAACATCACTAAAAGTATCACTAAAAATGTAGAAACGCCACTAAAAGTATCACTAAAAATTAATAAAATATCACAAAAAATGTAGAAACATCACTAAAAGTATCGCTAAAATATTACTAAAATATTACTACAATATCACAAAAAATGTAGAAACATCACTAAAAGTATCACTAAAATATCACATATTTTATTGATATTTTATTGATATTTTAGTGATACTTTTAGTGATGTTTCTTCATTTTTTGTGATACTGTAGTAATATTTAAGTAATATTTTTATGATACTTTGAGTGACGTTTCTACATTTTTTGTTACATTTTTTGTGATGTTTCTACATTTTTTTGTGATATTGTAGTAATATTTTAGTGATACTTTTAGTGATGTTTCTAATTTTTTTGTGATATTTTAGTGATACTTTTAGTGACGTTTCTGCATTTTTTGTGATATTTTTAATGATGTTTCTACATTTTTAGTGATACTTTCAGTGATGTTTCTACATTTTTGGTGATATTGTAGTAATCAAACACTTTAATGTTAAAATAATGAGCAGATGTTTATTGGGATAAGGTGAACATCTGTTCAGTATTTTAATATAAAAATGTAGAAACATCACTAAAAGTATCACTAAAAATGTAGAAACGCCACTAAAAGTATCACTAAAAATTAATAAAATATCACAAAAAATGTAGAAACATCACTAAAAGTATCGCTAAAATATTACTAAAATATTACTACAATATCACAAAAAATGTAGAAACATCACTAAAAGTATCACTAAAATATCACATATTTTATTGATATTTTAGTGATACTTTTAGTGATGTTTCTTCATTTTTTGTGATACTGTAGTAATATTTAAGTAATATTTTCATGATACTTTGAGTGACGTTTCTACATTTTTTGTTACATTTTTTGTGATGTTTCTAAATTTTTTTGTGATATTGTAGTAATATTTTAGTGATACTTTCAGTGATGTTTAAAAAGGTTTAGTGATATTTTAGTGATACTTTTAGTGACGTTTCTACAATTTTTGTGATATTTTTAATGATGTTTCTACATTTTTTAGTGATACTTTCAGTGATGTTTCTACATTTTTGGTGATATTGTAGTAATCAAACACTTTAATGTTAAAATAATGAGCAGATGTTTATTGGGATAAGGTAAACATCTGTTCAGTATTTTAACATAAAAATGTAGAAACATCACTAAAAGTATCACTAAAAATGTAGAAACGCCACTAAAAGTATCAGCAAAAATTAATAAAATATCACAAAAAATGTAGAAACATCACTAAAAGTATCGCTAAAATATTACTAAAATATGACTACAATATCACAAAAAATGTAGAAACATCACTAAAAGTATCACTAAAATATCACATATTTTATTGATATTTTATTGATATTTTAGTGATACTTTTAGTGATGTTTCTTCATTTTTTGTGATACTGTAGTAATATTTAAGTAATATTTTTATGATACTTTGAGTGACGTTTCTACATTTTTTGTTACATTTTTTGTGATGTTTCTACATTTTTTTGTGATATTGTAGTAATATTTTAGTGATACTTTCAGTGATGTTTAAAAATGTTTAGTGATACTTTTAGTGACGTTTCTACATTTTTTGTGATATTTTTAATGATGTTTCTACATTTTTTGTGATATTTTTAATGATGTTTCTACATTTTTAGTGATACTTTTAGTGACGTTTCTACATTTTTTGTGATTTTTTTAATGATGTTTCTACATTTTTAGTGATACTTTCAGTGGTGTTTCTACATTTTTGGTGATATTGTAGTAATCAAACACTTTTATGTTAAAATACGGAACAGATGTTTATTGGGATAATCAATCAATCAATCAATGTTTATTTATATAGCCCTAAATCACAAATAAGGTAAACATCTGTTCAGTATTTTAACATAAAAGTGTTTGATGGTGAGGCATTAAAAGCCACAAAATGCAACGGGTCCATCAGACCCACAAACGCTGGCTGAGTAACAACAATATGAACACTACACAAGGGTTAAATATTCATCTTAACACACTAATTATCACAATAATAGGCAATGTACTTCATTGACTGATCATGATTAATATTGCTTGATTTGCATTCAGCATTTATTCATGCATTATTTGTTGCTATTGTATGAACTGTGCCTCTTCTACTGCAGTCCCGCCACTGTTTTCCTGGACCAGCAAGGCGGCTTCATCGGCTCGCGCTACAAGAAGGTGGTCTACCGCCAGTTCACCAACGACAAGTTCGCCAAGCAGGTGGAGAGAGGCGCGGACATGGAACACCTCGGCGTCATGGGTAGGTTTTGGCGAGGGTAAATACTATTTCATATACTTTTTCGGGCTCCCATTTGATCAGCGTCTTCTCTCTCAGGTCCCATGATCCACGCTGACGTGGGAGACAAAGTGAAAGTGGTTTTCAAGAACACGGCCTCCAGACCGTACTCCATCCACGCCCACGGAGTCAAGACTGAAAGCCCCAATGTTTACCACACCAAACCAGGTAGAGAGGAGACCGGATGCAATGGACGTCGAGTGGGTCTAGTCATATTATTATTATTTAGAAAAAAAAATAAATAATATGACTCCTTTAATGCACCCTATGGTCCGGAAATTACGGTATTTTAAATCATTGCTAAAGATTAGAAATACAAGGAACTCCAGAAACTAAGTTAACGCTATTCGAATTTTGATTATTAATAGAAACATGTGGTTCTCTTTCAGGAACATAACTAGGTATCCATTTCTATTCATTAAAGTCGGAGAGTGGCTTACAAGACAACCTTTGAGGAGATATTATATTGGTTACAAAGTCTTAACATGAATTATTAAATGTGCTTCACAGGTGAGACTCACATCTATGAGTGGTATGTCACTAAGACTACAGGACCTACCACTGAGCAGGAGGAGTGCTCCGTGTCAGCATACTACTCCACGGTGGATGTTGCCAAGGTGTGCTGTACAACACACACACACACACACACACACACACACACACACACACGCTTGTATTTCTTACCTTTTTGAGACCTCTGAAAAATGCCTCCCTCTTTAGGACCAGCCTTTCTAGATATATAAAGATGTGTATTTACAACATTAATAATATATACATACTATGCAAATATAAAAAAGCTTTAGTTGGAATTTCACAAGAAAAAGGTCACAATTACACAAGAAAAAACTTAGAATTTTGGCATTTTTACAATAAAAGCCGTAATTATTACTCAACACAAGTCAAAATTTTACAAGAAAAACGGAACATTTGTGCAATTTTATGAAAATAGTCGTAATTTTACTCGACAAAAGTCACAATTTTATAAGAAAACTTTAACATTTTGGCAATATTATAATAATAATCGGAATTTTACTCGGCAAAATGATGACAAAAGTCATAATTTTACTCAAAAAAGGTCGCTATTTTACAAGAACAACAAAACAATTGGCAATATTGTGATAAAAGTCAGAATTGGATATGACAAATGTCACCATTTTGCATTAAAAAGTAATAATTTTACATCAAAAGTAATAATTTTATGAGAAAATATTGCAATATTACAGAAACAGAAAGAACATGAGAAATTGTTCCCAATTTCATAAGAAAAAGGTCAACACATTGTGAGAAAAAGACTGCTTTTGGTAATGTCTTTTATGGAAGCTACTTTTCCTTGTTGATGTCTCAAGAAGGGTAAAAACACAAGAAAACACACACACACACACACACACACACACACACACACACACACACACACACACACACACACACACACATTATTGTATTTCGTACAATCTCGAGACCGCCGAAAATGCCTCCCTCTTTAGGACCAGCCTTTCTAGATATATAAAGATGTGTATTTACAACATTAATAATATATACATACTATGCAAATATAAAAAAGCTTTAGTTGGAATTTCACAAGAAAAAGGTCACAATTACACAAGAAAAAACTTAGAATTTTGGCATTTTTACAATAAAAGCCGTAATTATTACTCAACACAAGTCAAAATTTTACAAGAAAAACGGAACATTTGTGCAATTTTATGAAAATAGTCGTAATTTTAGTCGACAAAAGTCACAATTTTATAAGAAAACTTCAACATTTTGGCAATATTATAACAATAATCGGAATTTTACTCGGCAAAATGATGACAAAAGTCATAATTTTACTCAAAAAAGGTCACTATTTTACAAGAACAATAAAACAATTGGCAATATTGTGATAAAAGTCAGAATTGGATATGACAAATGTCACCATTTTGCATTGAAAAGTAATAATTTTACATCAAAAGTAATAATTTTATGAGAAAATATTGCAATATTACAGAAACAGAAAGAACATGAGAAATTGTTCCCAATTTCATGAGAAAAAGGTCAACACATTGTGAGGAAAAGACTGCTTTTGGTAATGTCTTTTATGGAAGCTACTTTTCCTTGTTGATGTCTCAAGAAGGGTAAAAATACAAGAAAACACGCACACACACACACACACACACACACACACACACACACACACACACACACACACACACACACACACACACACACACACACACACACACACACACACACACACATTATTGTATTTCGTGCAATCTCGACACCGCCGAAAATGCCTCCCTCTTTAGGACCAGCCTTTCTAGATATATAAAGATTAGTATTTACAACATTAATAATATATACATACTATGCAAATATAAAAAAGCTTTAGTTGGAATTTCACAAGAAAAAGGTCACAATTTCACTAGAAAAACTTATAATTTTGGCATTTTTACAATAAAAAGTCGTCATTTTACTCAACACAAGTCAAAATTTTACAAGAGGGTTAGGGTTAGGGTTTGTGCCATGTTATGATAAAAGTTGGAATTTTACTCAATAACAGTCACAATTTTACAAGGAAAGCTTAACATTTTGGCAATTTTATGAAAACAGTCGTAATTTTACTTGACCAAAGTTAAATTTTTATTATAATAATCTGAATTTTACTTGGCAAAATTATGAAAAAAGTAATAATTTTACTCAAAAAATGTCACCATTTTACAAGAACAACAAAAAAAATTGGCAACATTGTCATAAAAGTCAGAATTGTATGTGACAAATGTCACCATTTTGCATTAAAAAGTAATACTTTTACGAGAAAATATTGCAATATTACAGAGCCAGAAAGAATATGAGAAATTGTTCCCAATTTTATATAAAAAAAAAGTTGACACATTTTGAGAAAAAGACCGCTTTCAGTTAATGTCTTTTTGGGGGGATTTTTTGTTTGTAATTAGTTTTTAATCTTCATTATTTACTTCAAGTTATTACAGTATGTCTCTATATACATATTTATTTTATTTTTTAAATTAATTTTGGCCAAAAGGGGCGCATTTCAATTTTGTATACACAATTGTTATTACATACACTTCCAATGTTTACACACACTTGTTATTTCATATGTTGACCAGAGGGGGAGCACTTTTAAAAGCGACACAGAGTCAATTTGAAAAATCCCTCCTTTTTGGGACCACCCTCATTTTGATACATTTCACCAGCAGGGGTGCAAATGAGACATTCTGCATTAGATGTGTATTTACAACATGAATAATACACACATACTATGCAAATATAAAAAAGCTTGTTGTGAAAATTAGTTGGAATTTCACAAGAAAAAGGTCACAATTTCACAAGAAAAACTTTGAATTTTGGCAGTATTATAATAAAAGTCGTCATTTTACTCAATGCAAGTCGGAATTTTACAAGAAAAACGGAACATTTGTGCAATATTATGATAAAAGTAGGAATTTTACTCAATAACATTCGCAATTTTACAAGAAAAGCTTAACATTTTGGCAATTTTATGGAAAGAGTCGTCGTTTTACTCGACAAAAGTCACAATTTTATAAGAAAACTTTAACATTTTGGCAATATTATAATAATAATCGGAATTTTACTCGGCAAAATGATGACAAAAGTCATAATTTTACTCAAAAAAGGTCACTGTTTTACCAGAACAACAAAAAAATTGCCAATATTGTGATACGCGTCAGAATTTATATGACAAATGTCACCATTTTGCATTAAAAAGTAATCATTTTACGAGAAAATATTGCAATATTGCAGAAACAGAAAGAATATGAGAAACTTTTCTCAATTTTATAAGAAAAAAGTCAACACATTTTGAGAAAAAGACTGCTTTTAGTTAGTCTTTTTTTTTCTCGGATTTTTGTTTGTAATTGGTTTTTAATCCTCATTAATTACTTCAAGTTATTATAGTATGTCTCTGTATACATGTTTATTTTATTTTTTTAAATTAATTTTGGCCAAAGGGGGCGCATTTCGATTTCTTACACACACACTTGTTATTTCATATGTTGACCAGAGGGGGAGCGCTTTTAAAAACCGACACACAGTCAATTTGAAAAATCTCTCCTTTTTGGGACCACCCTCA